>NC_052357.1:50366647-50401274 GCF_009727055.1 Benincasa hispida | reverse complement strand
TTGTTGGGGGGGGAGGAATTTATTGAATTTAACAAAAGAGGTAGTTTTATTTTCGGCAAGTTTGAAAGGCTCAATATTCAACTTCACTAAATATAATAATAATAATAATTAATTTAGGTTGGAATAAGATTCGAATCCATATTTATCCAAATATATAAGTTCAAAGTCCTAGATTATCTAAGCTTCAAATCAAAATTTAGTTTAAGATTATAATTCTATCCAAATCAAATTTTAGATTTTAATTTCGATTAAAAATTTAAATTTGCTCATATTCCAAATTTTATTTCAATTTCATCTAGGTTCATATCCTTAGATCCAAATCAAATTGTGGTAAATCTAAAACTTCTCTCAAATTAAAATTTTGGTCATTTCCAAATTTTATTCAAAATCAAATTTTCAATTTTGAGATTAAATTGTGGATAAAATCTCAAATTTGGGCATCTTCCAAATTTTATATCAAATTCATCCAAATTTAAGATTCTCGCATCCTATTTTCAAATCAAATTGCAGTAAAGATCTAAAATTATCGACCTTGAGTTTTATCTTCAATCAAAATAAATTGCGGATAAAAAATGTCTCAATTAGTCTCTTAAAATTTGGATATATCCCAAATTTTTATTTCAAACCAAAATTGATCGAGATTCAATTTCACCTCAAAATTCTATCTAAATTCAAGCCAAGATTTGGGTACCAACAAAAATTTCATCCCAAATGTCAAGACCTTGACATAATCTAAGTGTTGTCTCAAATCAAAATTAGGCACACTCCAAGCATCCACCAAATCAAAATTAAAGGAAAGATAAAGACAAGATGACAAATTCTACTTCAAATTCAAGTGAAATTCTAAAAAAAAAAATGATTGTTAGAATTTGGAATATTAATTAAATTTGAAAATTAAAGTGGAATGTAAATTCTACTTTAGTTCAAATTAAAGTTCACTTGGAGTAAGAAAGTTAATGACTAAAATTCATTTTTTTGTTTACTTGGCGAAAGTGTGTCAAGCAAACAAATTTCAAATCAAAATTTTGAGCTAATTCTCATATTTTTTGATCAAAATGATGCATCAAATTAAAGGGAGTTAAAATCATATTTTGATTTCGAATTATCTTTTTCGAGATCCACCACCGTATAAACGTGCATAAATCTTGTAAAGGGACATTTGTTGAATGAGAATTTTTGGACCAATCGCAAATTGCCATGTCATTTACTAAAGTAATGACGAAATTCCAAATTAAATGAAGTCGAGACTAATTAGAAGTTGACATTTGTCCCAAATTGAAGTTGTAGACATAAATTGGCGAAGTCCGATGATGCCAACATGTATCCTTCGTAACCGTTGGATTGAGTAAAATTACTTCGATCTAATTTGATATTGTTATTTGGGCTAAAAGTCCAATTTAACCCATAAATAGGCTTAATTTGACCAAAATGTCAAATAAGGCCCAGATCCAATTAGTCAGGCCCATGGACCGACCAAGCCCAAGCCCATGAAATTCCAGCAGAGAACTTATAAATAGAGGAGTTCTCCTCATTTGTGAGGGTTGCAATTATATACTCCATAGAGCTTATAGAAAATTCTTACAATCAGAAGACTCCTTGACTCTTGAAGCTGACCACACCTAAAGACTGGAAGTCCTTTGAAGATACAAGCATCCTGAAGACTAAAGTCCTTTGAAGATGCACATCCTGAAGACTGAAGTCCTTTGAAGATGTCAAGCATTCTGAAGACAGAAGTCCTTTGAAGATACAAACACTCTGAAGACTGAAATCCTTTGAAGATACAAACACTCTGAAGACTGAATCCTTTGAAGATACAAACACTCTGAAGACTGAAATCCTTTGAAGATACAAACACTCTGAAGACTGAAAATCCTTTGAAGATACAAGCAATTCTACATTTAAAGAGTCCAAAGAGAATTCCATCAAACAAGCAGAAGACTCCCAAGACTCCTAAAGCAGCAACTCTTAGAAGATTAGAAGACCCTTCAAGACTGAAGTCCTTTGGAGATACAAGTATTCTCTCAAGACTTCAACTCCACGATCATCATGCGCTTGCTTCCTTAAATCAAAGCGTAACGCATTCAACTGAGAGAGAATCAGAGGATCAAGTACTAGAGATCGAACCACATCGCATCAAATCAACTTCAAACATCAACACCAACTTAAGTTCAACTCCACGAAACAAGTTTTTTCCGGAAGCCTCGTGTGAACACTAATCCTCCAAGAGAATCAACAAACTCAAAGGTCGATCATCCTAGAAATCAAAAAGTCCAAAGACCGATTCTCCAAGAAGATCAACAAGCCGCCTTAAAGATCGATCATTCAAGAAGATCATCAAGCCCAAAGCCGATCATCCAAGAAGATCATCAAGCCCAAAGGCCGATCATCCAAGAAGATCAACAAGCCCAAAGGCCGATCACCCAAGAAGATCAACAAGCCCAAGGCCAATCACCCAAAAGATAACTAGAAAGTTTATAAATTTATTTTGAAAGTATTCAAAATATACTGTGTATTAGAGATTGTACTCACTTTTCACAAAATTAATATACAATACATACTTCTTAAATTAACATAATAAGGATATATCAATGAAGCATCTTGAATAATCAACATGGTAGGGATATTATAACATTATTTAAAGCAAAAAGAATCAAAGCATATATATAAAGATTAATTGCCAATATAAAAAGAAACAATATATTGGATAATCACATTCTATCACTAGTTCTTACATTATTAGTTACTTCATGTTATATATAGTATACTACAATTGTTAAATATAAATTTACTTTGATTAAACATAACAGCTGCTGATATATTTTGAAGAAAAAATCTCTAATATCGAACTAATGATTAGTTGTATATTTATAATCATATTTTTGGTTGGGCTAATTTTCTTTTGGCATCCAATTAATTAATGTTCTTGTGTTATATGTAATGAGTCATTGCATTGTAGATTGCAATATACTATTTTCTTAATCTTATTTATGCTAGCTTGGAGGATTTTATTGTTGCTTTCTCGACCTTTTTTTGTATGATTTGTAGCTTTCGAGTATTTTGAAGCAAACTAGAATTATTGGAAGGTAAACACTTGCTCATTAAGCATGATTGTAAAAGTTTAAATCATAAGAAAGAAGTGTCGTAGTCAAAGGATTTGAGAAGAAAGTGTTGAGATGCTATGTATTTTGTTGGGAAAAAACACATGCGTTCCATAATTTGAAAACTTAAAAAAAAATGGATAGCGTGTATTGTCAATCTAAGTACTTCGACTATAAATACATCTCGTTTTCATCCAATTTGAAAAATATTTTGGAGAAAAAACCGTAAACTTGAGAGGCCTTTTGGAGAGTCAAGGAGATATTTTGAATGTTTAGTGAGAATGTGGAGATCGTGACCAAAACGTGGATAGGTATACAATAATGCTTAATTTTTCTTCAATTTTTTCTATTTATTTGGAGCACTTGTTATGGATTTTTTTTCATATCCCAGAGTTTATTTTAGAGTATGTTTGGCAATGAATTTTACATGCCAAAATCATTTTTATCATTGCAAAAATCATTTTTCTTTCAAATTTTGATGTTTGGCAAATGTTGAAATTGATTTTTCAACCATATAATTGAAATGTGCTTTTAGTGGGGTGATTGCTGGCCATCATCCCATCAAAATTTGTCACACTTTTTTTTTCCTTTTATTTAGTAAAGTTTTTTCCATTGTAATGATCACGATATTTTTTTGCAAATTAAAGAAAATGTCATTTTAGTAATTGGGTATTTTTATAATTAGTTTTGGAACTAAACGTAATAGTTTAAATCTGTTTTAAATAAATGAAAATGTAACATTCCTTAATTTCGTTACGAACAATCTAACCACGATAGTAAACAAACTGACTACAACTCACATTATCCTCAAGCCAATATCATCATCCAAACAAATGTACTTAATGAGTATTTGAAAAATTATTATCAAACTAAGGATAAACTAAACTATCAAAGATTCGGTGGATATCTAAATTCCTAAGTCATGAATAAGTTCCTTGTGTTATGCTAGGAACGCTAATCCTTCCATCGCTTCAAAACTATCACTTGCACTACTTTCATTTGAAAAACAAATATGAGTACAAAAATGCTCATAAGCAACTTCCACAACAAATTATAATACATTTTCTTTAATCAAACATATTGAATCATAAAAGTTCAATCAACAAACATGTTTCTTTTGGAATCCATTGCTGGACAAAAGTCAAACTTTCAAATAAAACAGTTTTTTCAGTCTTTTCAATCAGAGTCTTTCAAAACTTTCAAATATAGAGTAGGAAAGATGCATAGTGAAGTAGCCCAACAGAAATTAACTATCTGTTGGCAACACCAGCCAAAACATCAATTAAAACACCATTCAAAACAACAGAAACATCGATTAACAATCGACCAGAAATAGTAGAAATGTCGATTAACAAACCAGTCAGAACATAAAAATTACTTATGTGTGAGGCTATGTGGAGTGCAACACATACATAAATCTTCATTTCAAAAGAATGAGACATCACAAAAATGTGTCTTCTCACAAATAAGTTTCAATTAGAACAAAATGGTCAATTCTAAATCTGGCTGAAAACAAAAAACTATACAAATCTCAAAACACAAAAATTGCATATTGAATAACTCTAGTTAAATCATTCAGAAACATTTGGAATACATTATGTTCTAGAATTAAGTCCAAGAGGTTGAAGTTAAGTATGGTTGTTATTTTTTAGGTTCAATAGTTAGCATGAATACACCTATAGTAGGACAAGTTTAACTGATCACTTTTGGTTACTTCTTATTAGGTCCCATAATTAAAGAACATTCAATTCATGTTGCATGTGACTATGTTAATTTAACCTCAGTAGTAGTATTAACTTACTGAGTATATTTATATACTCATTCTTTCAAAAAATAAAATAAATATTATTTTTCAGTTAAAAGAAAGAACGTAAAATGCAATGATGAAGGGATTTGAGGCACTCGGTATTGTTTTAGAACTTCGTTCAACTGCCATGTTGTCTTTCAAGTTGTTTATGTTTTGAACATAGAGTGAACTTTGTAGTAGACTACCATTCCTTTAATTTATTTTAAATATCTCTCTTTCCATTACTACTTTTAGGAGACTCCGAACAAAAGTTTTATTTGTTTTGGATAATTTATCTGTCAATGTTATTTTAGTTTAATAAATGTTGTTTCGAAGCTTTTTTTTTTTTTTTTAAGAATCGAATTCCCGATGCATGAAGCGAGTGATTCACTTGTGTAAGTAAATCTAATTTTGGAATTAACTTAAAAAAGATAAAAAATCACAAAATGATAAGCATCATAAACCTTAAGCATAACTTTCTAAAAGGATAGAGATGAAAGGGAAGAAAAATACATATCCTTGAAGAACTCTTTTCTTCATGATTTTCCTCTCCCGAAGATCACGAACTCAAAACTTCTCTGACGAACACAACAATGAACAACAACCTTTGGACGCTACCACCAAGTGTCTTCCTTACTATTCTCTAGGCGAGAAACCAAGTAGAGGTGTAGGCTTGCTTTTCTTTAATTTTCATGAAGGGAAAAACGAAGTTCTTGAGAGAAACTTGTACAGAGAAAAGAAGATGATACATAGAGTATATTATTCCAACTTGAGTTTCACTTAATTTAAAAAATATTCATTAACTTCTTTGTTAATGGCAATATGAGAGATGTGAGGGAGTTATCAAAGAAGTCATTTCACATCGTGAAATAACTCCCAAGGGAGTTATTTTCAAATATAATTTTAATTATGAACTAAACTAATATAATTTAATTGATATATATTATATCTCATATAATATATAATCTATAGTTTTATATTATATCACATAAAATATTAAATGGTCTATAGTTTATATTTCTCTCATATAACCTATGTTTTAATATGAATTCATATTCATGTTAATTTTTTAACCTATAGTTTTTATTGAATTCACATTCATATATTAAATATTTGATTCATTATTCAAATATGTCTCTCACAATAAACTTTTTGTATAATGTATCCATATTCATCTAGGTTCATATCCTTAGATCCAAATCAAATTGTGGTAAAATCTAAAACTTCTCTCAAATTAAAATTTGGTCATATTCCAAATTTTATTCAAAATCAAATTTTCAATTTTGAGATTAAATTGTGGATAAAATCTCAAATTTGGGCATCTTCCAAATTTTATATCAAATTCATCCAAATTTAGATTCTCGCATCCCTATTTTCAAATCAAATTGCAGTAAAGATCTAAAATTTATCGACCTTGAGTTTTTATCTTCAATCAAAATAAATTGCGGATAAAAAAATGTCTCAATTAGTCTCTTAAAATTTGGATATATCCCAAATTTTTATTTCAAACCAAAATTGATCGAGATTCAATTTCACCTCAAATTCTATTCTAAATTCAAGCCAAGATTTGGGTACCAACAAAATTTCATCCCAATGTCAAGACCTTGACATAATCTAAGTGTTGTCTCAAATCAAAATATAGGCACACTCCAAGCATCCACCAAATCAAAATTAAAGGAAAGATAAAGACAAGATGACAAATTCTACTTCAAATTCAAGTGAAATCTAAAAAAAAAAATGATTGTTAGAATTTGGAATATTAAATTAAATTTGAAATTAAAGTGGAATGTAAATTCTACTTTAGTTCAAATTAAAGTTCACTTGGGAGTAAGAAAGTTAATGACTAAAATTCATTTTTTGTTTACTTGGCGAAAGTGTGTCAAGCAAACAAATTTCAAATCAAAATTTTGAGCTAAATTCTCATATTTTGATCAAAATGATGCATCAAATTAAGGGAGTTAAAATCATATTTTGATTTCGAATTATCTTTTTCGAGATCCACCCACCGTATAAACGTGCATAAATCTTGTAAAGGGGACATTTGTTGAATGAGAAATTTTGGACCAATCGCAAATTGCCATGTCATTTACTAAAGTAATGACGAAATTCCAAATAAATGAAGTCGAGACTAATTAGAAGTTGACATTTGTCCCAAATTGAAGTTGTAGACATAAATTGGCGAAGTCCGATGATGCCACATGTATCCTTCGTAACCGTTGGATTGAGTAAAATTACTTCGATCTAATTTGATATTGTTATTTGGGCTAAAAGTCCAATTTAACCCATAAATAGGCTTAATTTGACCAAAATGTCAAATAAGGCCCAGATCCAATTAGTCAGGCCCATGGACCGACCAAGCCCAAGCCCATGAATTCCAGCAGAGAACTTTATAAATAGAGGAGTTCTCCTCATTTGTGAGGGTTAGCAATTATATACTCCATAGAGCTTATAGAAAATTCTTTACAATCAGAAGACTCCTTGACTCTTGAAGCTGACCACACCTAAAGACTGAAGTCCTTTGAAGATACAAGCATCCTGAAGACTAAAGTCCTTTGAAGATGCACATCCTGAAGACTGAAGTCCTTTGAAGATGCAAGCATTCTGAAGACAGAAGTCCTTTGAAGATACAAACACTCTGAAGACTGAAATCCTTTGAAGATACAAACACTCTGAAGACTGAAATCCTTTGAAGATACAAACACTCTGAAGACTGAAATCCTTTGAAGATACAAGCAATTCTACATTTAAAGAGTCCAAAGAGAATTCATCAACAAGCAGAAGACTCCCAAGACTCCTAAAGCAGCACTCTTAGAAGATAGAAGACCCTTCAAGACTGAAGTCCTTTGGAGATACAAGTATTCTCTCAAGACTTCAACTCCACGATCATCATGCGCTTTGCTTCCTTAAATCAAAGCGACGCATTCAACTGAGAGAGAATCAGAGGATCAAGTACTAGAGATCGAACCACATCGCATCAAATCAACTTCAAACATCAACACCAACTTAAGTTCAACTCCACGAAACAAGTTTTTTCCGGAAGCCTCGTGTGAACACTAAATCCTCCAAGAGAATCAAAAACTCAAAGGTCGATCATCCTAGAAATCAAAAAGTCCAAAGACCGATTCTCCAAGAAGATCAACAAGGCCTAAAGATCGATCATTCAAGAAGATCATCAAGCCCAAAGGCCGATCATCCAAGAAGATCATCAAGCCCAAAGGCCGATCATCCAAGAAGATCAACAAGCCCAAAGGCCAATCACCCAAGAAGATCAACTAGAAAGTTTATAATTTATTTTGAAAGTATCAAAATACTGTGTATTAGAGATTGTACTCACTTTTCACAAAATTAATATACAATACATACTTCTTAAATTAACATAATAAGGATATATCATATGAAGCATCTTGAATAATCAACATGGTAGGGATATTATACATTATTTAAAGCAAAAAGATCAAAGCATATATATAAAAGATTAATTGCCAATTATAAAAAGAAACAATATATTGGATAATCACATCTCTATCACTAGTTCTTACATTATTAGTTACTTCATGTTATATATAGTAACTACAATTGTTAAATATAATTACTTTGATTAAACATAACAGCTGCTGATATATTTGAAGAAAAATCTCTAATATCGAACTAATGAATTAGTTGTATATTTATAATCATATTTGGTTGGGCTAATTTTCTTTTGGCATCCAATTAATTAATGTTCTTGTGTTAATGTAATGAGTCATTGCATTGTAGATTGCAATATACTATTTCTTAATCTTATTTATGCTAGCTTGGAGGATTTTATTGTTGCTTTCTCGACCTTTTTTTGTATGATTTGTAGCTTTCGAGTATTTGAAGCAAACTAGAATTATTGAAGGTAAACACTTGCTCATTAAGCATGATTGTAAAAGTTTAAATCATAAGAAGAAGTGTCGTAGTCAAAGGATTTGAGAAGAAAGTGTTGAGATGCTATGTATTTTGTTGGGAAAAAACACATGCGTTCCATAATTTGAAAACTTAAAAAAAAATGGATAGCGTGTATTGTCAATCTATAGTAACTTCGACTATAAATACATCTCGTTTTCATCCAATTTGAAAAATATTTTGGAGAGAAAAAACCTAAACTTGAGAGGCCTTTTGGAGAGTCAAGAGAGATATTTTGAATGTTTAGTGAGAATGTGGAGATCGTGACCAAAACGTGGATAGGTATACAATAATGCTTAATTTTTCTCAATTTTTTCTATTTATCTTGGAGCACTTGTTATGGATTTTTTTTCATATCCCAGAGTTTATTTTAGAGTATGTTTGGCAATGAATTTTACATGCCAAAATCATTTTTATCATTGCAAAAATCATTTTTCTTTCAAATTTTGATGTTTGGCAAATGTTGAAATTGATTTTTCAACCATTAATTGAAATGTGCTTTTAGTGGGGTGATTGGCTGGCCATCATCCCACAAAATTTGTCACACTTTTTTTTTCCTTTTATTTAGTAAAGTTTTTTCCATTGTAATGATCACGATATTTTTTTGCAAATTAAAGAAAAATGTCATTTTTAGTAATTGGGTATTTTTATAATTAGTTTTGGAACTAAACGTAATAGTTTAAATCTGTTTTAAATAAATGAAAATGTAACATTCCTTAATTTCGTTACGAACAATCTAACCACGATAGTAAACAAAACTGACTACAACTCACATTATCCTCAAGCCAATATCATCATCCAAACAAATGTACTTAATGAGTATTTGAAAAATTATTATCAAACTAAGGATAAACTAAACTATCAAAGATTCGGTGGATATCTAAAATCCTAAGTCATGAATAAGTTCCTTGTGTTATGCTAGAACGCTAATCCTTCCATCGCTGTCAAAACTATCACTTGCACTACTTTCATTTGAAAAACAAATATGAGTACAAAAATGCTCAATAAGCAACTTCCACAACAAATTTATAATACATTTTCTTTAATCAAAACATATTGAATCATAAAAGTTCAATCAACAAAACATGTTTCTTTTGGAATCCATTGCTGGACAAAAGTCAAACTTTCAAATAAACAGTTTTTCAGTCTTTCAATCAGAGTCTTTCAAAACTTTCAAATATAGAGTAGGAAAGATGCATAGTTGAAGTAGCCCAACAGAAATTACTATCTGTTGGCAACACCAGCCAGAAACATCAATTAACAACCAATCAAAACAACAGAAACATCGATTAACAATCGACCAGAATAGTAGAAATGTCGATTAACAACCAGTCAGAACAATAAAAATTACTTATGTGTGAGGCTATGTGAGTGCAACACATACATAAATCTTCATTCAAAAGAATGAGACATCACAAAAATGTGTCTTCTCACAAATAAGTTTCAATTAGAACAAAAATGGTCAATTCTAAATCTGGCTAGAACAAAAAACTATACAATCTCAAAACACAAAAATTGGCATATTGAATAACTCTAGTTAAATCATTCAGAAACATTTGGAATACATTATGTTCTAGAATTAAGTCCAAGAGGTTGAAGTTAAGTATGGTTGTATTTTTAGGGTTCAATAGTTAGCATGAATACACCTATAGTAGGACAAGTTTAACTGATCACTTTTGGTACTTCTTATTAGGTCCCAATAATTAAAGAACATTCAATTCATGTTGCATGTGACTATGTTAATTTAACCTCAGTAGTAGTATTACTTACTGAGTATTTTATATACTCATTCTTTCAAAAAATAAAATAAATATATTTTTCAGTTAAAAGAAAGAACGTAAAATGCACATGATGAGGGGATTTGAGGCACTCGGATTAGTTTAGAAGCTTTCGTTCAACTGCATGTTGTCTTTCAAGTTGTTTAATGTTTTGAACATAGAGTGAACTTTGTAGTAGACTACATTCTTTAATTTTATTTTAAATATCTCTCTTTCCATTACTACTTTTAGGAGACTCCGAACAAAAGTTTTATTTTGTTTTGGATAATTTATCTTGTCAATGTTATTTTAGTTTAATAAATGTTGTTTCGAAGCTTTTTTTTTTTTTTTTAAGGAATCGAATTCCCGATGCAGAAGCGAGTGATCACTTGTGTAAGTAAATCTAATTTTGGAATTAACTTAAAAAAGATAAAAATCACAAAATGATAAGCATCATACAACCTTAAGCATACTTTTCTAAAAGGATAGAGATGAAAGGGAAAGAAAATACATATCCTTGAAGAACTCTTTCTTCATGATTTTCCTCTCCCGAAGATCACGAACTCAAAACTTCTCTGACGAACACAACAATGAACAACAACCTTTGGACGCTACCACCAAGTGTCTTCCTTACTATTCTCTAGGCGAGAAACCAAGTAGAGGTGTAGGCTTGCTTTCTTTAATTTTCATGAAGGGAAAAACGAAGTTCTTGAGAGAAACTTGTACAGAGAAAGAAGATGATACATAGAGTATATTCCAACTTGAGTTTCACTTAATTAAAAAATATTCATTAACTTCTTTGTTAATGGCAATATGAGAGATGTGAGGGAGTTATCAAAGAAGTCATTTCACATCGTGAAATAACTCCCAAGGGAGTTATTTTCAAATATAATTTTAATTATGTTAACTAAACTAATATAATTTAATTGAACTATATATTATATCTCATATAATATATAATCTATAGTTTATATTATATCACATAAAATATAATGGTCTATAGTTTATATTCTCTCATATAACCTATAGTTTTAATATGAATCATATTCATGTTAATTTTAACCTATAGTTTTTATATGAATCACATTCATATGATTAATATTTGATTCATATTCAAATATGTCTCTCACAATAAACTTTATATTATAATGTATCCATATACATTATATTAATTGTATATCATACAATTAATTTTCTTCAATTAATTTATTCTCATTAACCCTTATTGAGCAAGTGAACCTTATGGACCTACATATTAGAAGCTCCAATGATACAAGATTAATTAATTAAATTCATCAACATTCATTAACTGTCAATTACTCAACTAAAGATTGACAGTTGCACTCTTCGCACTGTAAGTATATTTTCCTATTCATTGGATATAACTAATCAACAATAAGTTGACCCTTCACAAATTACTCATAACTATAGTTGGGTCAAAATTTCCATTTTACCCCTGTAGTTACATCTAACTCTTTAAGTACCATTGATCCCTTTAGTGAACAACTAGTCATAGTCCAATTACAACTAGACCTCTCTCTGGCCAGTGAGAGGGTGAGTTGTCTCATTGTTCAAGACTCGGAATCAGTCCTTAAGGGAGCAATTTATCTACTTACCTTATGACCGAGAAGGAGCGAATTCCATCTTGTATAGTTGTATTCTCAACTCTCCACTCAGATGAATTTCTAAAATGGTAAGCTTATTGAGTCAACGAAACTAGTCACTTTCAGCCATACAGATCAAAGGACCACATTCATTGGCAGAAGTTTACAAGTCACTCAGGATTAAGATCAAGTCACCTATGGTCATCCTAGTGAAATATAAAGCTCTTCAAGTAATGGTGTTATAAAGAGAGACTAATCATTTCATGGTCTGAGCTTATACAAACTTTTTATACAGGATATCCCCACTCACATGCCTCCACATGAATGATCTGAATCAGAATATTTATACTTTACAACAATTGCAACAATTACAAAGTGAGTCATAATCATAGTGTCACTAGGATAAAGTATCTAGCCTTATCCATCTACTACAGACCTTTTAGGTTATTACTTAAACATGATTCATTTTTATGTCACCACATATATGTTTAAGCTACATTAAATAACATAGGATCTTAGTTTATTGGTTTTTGGGTTAATGCAACTAAATGTCAAATAAAATTGCACTTTATTTTATTAAATAAATAATTCATTTGTATAAATAATTTACAAACTACGAAACCACGAGATTTAGGACATCAACCCTAATAATTATTGTCAAATAGTTTGGTTTTAAATTTGCATGATGGAGTAATAGTTCATGTAATAGGTCCTAGAAAATTCGAGCCATTATAAAACTCATCAAACTTAACAGTTGTTTCCCTTGTGAACGTTCCATGGATTTTAGAGTTTCTAGTCACTAACCATTGTTTGGTCATCGACACAACTATGTGAATTAGAAATCTATCACTTTTATGATTACTAGTGTTGATCGTTGCCGAAATAAAGCCCGTGTAGTAGCTTTAATATTAATGCATGCTTCAATTAGGCCTGTTGTTTCTGGCTACCCTTTGATGGTCAAATTTGATAGTAGAGAATAGTGACAAACGACAGTCGTCAGAAATATGAGACTTGCAAAACAAAAACTTGTTACAGGCTAAGTCGTGGATCTCGTTCTCTTTAAGACGTTTCGCGACTCTACCCAAGTTTGCGAGCATTTCTCTAGAAGTGCCACGTTGTCCCTAAGATAAAACAGACCAGAAAATTGTCTCGATCGAAAATGCACAATACCCGATCGAAAAACTCACACTCTTCAATGCTCGGTAAACAGAAAAATATGAGTGAAGGGAACAGAAGAAATCAAGAGAGAACTGTGAAGATGTTTTGTATTGAAACTGCTAAAGGTTTGCGCCTTTTATAGGCCTCAAAGGCCAACTACAGGGAGAAAGTTGCGTCCAGCCATAGAACATGCACACGTGTAAGGCACGAGTGGAAAGACTAGAATGGACGATGGTGATTCATCTCCCTATAAGCATGAGTCTCATCTTTTCTGAGGTTTTAAAAACCTTATCTTTGGCTAGTCTTTTAGTCAAAGAATCTGCCAAGTTTTCATCAGTCCATATATGATCCACTCTTACTATACCAGTAATAAGGAACTCTCTAGTGGTACTGTGTTTACGACGTATTTGTCATCTCTTTCCATTGTAGTAACAGTTCTGAAATTTTGTGATTGTTGCAATACTATCACAATGGATCAATATGGTTGGTACCGATTTTTCCTATTAGAAAATCTCTGATAGTAGACTTCTAAGTCAACCTGCTTCTTCACTAGCTGTTGCTAGTGCTATCATTTTTGGTTCCATCGTAGATTAAACTAAAATAGTCTGTTTCTTGGACTTCCAAGAGATGGCTCCACTGCTATATTGAAGATATAGCCATTTGCAGCCTTTGAATCATCCGAGAGGGATTTTCAGTCAACATTGTTGAATCCTTCTAGAATAGTGGAAAACTTCTTATAATGTAATCTTAGGTTTTGGATTTTGTCCAAGTACCTCATAACCCTTTTTATAGCATTCCAATACTCTATACTAGGTCTGCTTGTGAACTTATAAAGTAATCCTATAGCTATGCTATATCAGGTCTAGTGTAGTTAGCAACGTATTTAAAACTACTTATGATGCCCGCATACTCAGATTGATTCTTAAACAATTTAACACTAGCGTCATAAGGAGTACATGTTGGTTTACATTCAAAGTAATTATGTTTCTTTATAATCTTTTCAACATAGTGAGATTGATCCAAAGAAATTCCCTTTTCAGACCTATTCACTTTTATGCCTAAGATTACACTTGCTTCTCCTAAGTCTTTCATGTCGAAGTTTCACTCAATGTAGATTTCACATCATTATGATGTGCAAATTTGACCCAAAGATTAAAAAACATAGGATAGTGCAAAGATTATTTTCAAACTTATAGTAGATGCATTTGTCACTTTCATTAACCTTGAAATCTTTAGATAGGATTGGGTTATCAAACTTTTCATGTCATTTCTTAAGAGCTTGTTTCAGACCATAAAGAGATTTATCTAGATTACAAACCTTATTTTTTTTACCATGGACTACAAAGCTTTTAAGTTATTCCATGTAAATCTCTTCTTCAAGTTCACCATTTAGGAAGGCGGTCTTTACATCTATTTGATGTACTGAGAGGTTATAAAGGGCAGCGAGTGAGAACAAGATACAGATTGAGGTAATTCTAGTTACAAGGAAGAAGGTATCAAATAATTCTATTTTTTCGCTTTTTCTAAAGTCCTTTGCCACTAACCTGTCTTTAAGCTTGTCAACTGTTCATCAGGTCTAAGCTTCTTCCTTAAGATCCGTTTGAACCCTATTGTCTTGCAATCTAAGAGTAGGTCTACTAAGTGCCAAGTATTATTTGTCTCAAGAGAGTCCATCTCATCATTTATGGCTTCTCGCCATAAGTTGGCATCTAAAGAAAACATGACAGCTTTTAGGTCTTTAGGATCTTCTTCTACATTATAGATCTGGAAGTTATCCCCAAAATCTTTGGCAGTTCTAGTTCTTTTGCTTCTTTTAGGTTATGGGTCAGCTTCCTCTGTAGAGGTAGGATTTCTAACTAGGGTTAGACTATTGGATTCCGAACCCTCAATATTTCTCGATTTAAAAGGAAATCTATCCTCAAAGAAGTCAACACCATTTGACTCAATGATCACTTGGTTTACTAGGTCATAGAACCTATAGGCTTTACTGTTTATGGCATAACCTATAAGACACACTCATAGGCTCTACTGGCTAGCTTTCTTCTTTTAGGGTTTGGAAATCCTTACAAAGGCTAAATATCCCTAGGTTTTAAAGTATGACAAGTTTGGTTTCTTATTCTTAAGGACTTCGTATAGTGAAGTTGGGTTTTTAGACTTTGGTATTCTTTAGGACATAACACATGGTAAGGATGATTTCACCCTACCAATAAGACATGGCTCCTGAACTAAGTAAAATAGCAAATACTAACTCAGCTAAAGTTCTATTTTTCCTTTCGGCTTTTCCATTCATTTCAGGATAGTAAGGTGCAGTCTTTTCGTGTATTATTTCATATGATTTAAAGAACTCATTAAAGTTGTCTGAGTCATACTCAGCTCCCCTATCACTATGAATTTTTTTAACCTTTCTGTTAAATCTATTCTCTACGTCAGTTACAAACATTTTGAAAGCATCAAATGCATCACTTTTTTTTAGCAAATATGCAAAAGTAAAATCAGAGCAAACATCAATAAAAGTAATAAAATATATTTTACTATTCCTAGTCAAGATGTCATCAAATTCACATATATCATAATGAATTAAATCTAGAGGCTTAGATACTCTAAGTACAAATTTATGCGGAATCTTAGTTATTTTAGCCTGACTACAATACTCGCATTTATCGAATTCATTCATGGATAACTTAGGTATTATTTCTAGCCTAATCATGTTACTAATTAATTTCTTATTAACATGACAAAGTCTAGCATGCCAAACATTCAAAAAACACAACATATATATATAAGATTTCATTTTATTTATTTCTAAATTTAATCTGACCGTTCCTTCAATTGCATAACCTTTCCCGACAGTACATTATTCTTAGTAAGAGTATATAAATATACCCCTAGTTGAGGAGATAGCTCGAGACCAAATTCTTTCATATCTCCGGAGTGTGCAGGACATCCTTGAATGTGAGGGTCTTCTTAGAGGTAAACTTCAGCTCCAACTCACCAATTCCAACAACTTTCGTTGAATGGTAATCCTCCAACAGAATATTCTTATCCTTAGTTTCAGTATAAGTTTGGTCTTGTGCCTAAATAGAGATGTCCATGGGGTAGGGTGGGGATAGGGAAGCCCTCCCCATCTCCATCCTCGCCGCCTATTCTATTCCTCGTCCTCGTGAATTTTCCTACAAGGAATGGGACAGAGATTCCCCGCGGGAATTTCGCAGGGATTGGGTTTCCCGCGGGGAAAATTTTCTCTTCATCATTTTTTTCTAACAATTTTTTTCAAATAAATATATATTTTTACAATTTCTTAAACATATCCAATACAACTTTTATTTAAATAAAATATTATCAATTTTGGTAATAAAAACAATAATACACATTCAATTTAAAAATATATAATTAAAATTCTAAATTTTCAACATTTTTATGATTTATTTCCTACCAATTTCATCGTGCTGACCAAGGATAGACACAACTCATGGATGCTTTCATTACTTACAGATGCATCAAGAGAGGTCGACCAGGCGTTGGCGGTATCAGAATGGGAGGATTGAATAGATATTTCTTCACTTTGTCAAACGCCTTTTGGTAATCCTCCTTCCCTATGTCTATCTTTTCTTCAAATCTGGTTTCGTCCCGAACTTCTCCTCGACCCATCCTCTTTGATTTAGATTGTGGGGCATTCAATGCACTTAATATAGACCAGAAAGAAGAGGCTTCCCTATGGGCTGGGCTAGGAGAGTTGCCGCCTCTTCACTCTCCTTCAGCCGATTCTGATACCGAACGTATCTCTTGGAGAGAGGTGCGAAAAATCTCTCTTTGACTCAGGAGGGCATTCCACCACTTCGACTGATGCGGATGCGGACGCGGTTCCTTCGTCGTTTTCATTGCCCGTAAAGACTTGAGATCTACAGTTGCCTTCTCTTTCCTTTTCATTACAAACAAAGTGATACGCTTGAATAACTAATAAGGCGTAAAAGGAGTCTCGGTATTCGTTCTGACTTCCGCTCGCAAAGGAACAAGATCCGAACTTGACGTCCCAAGGAGTCTCTGTTCATCTTCGTTCAAGGCAGGACACATTTTACCCCAATGTTACAGTGGCTCTAGCTAAGGCACCTAAAATCCTCAACTTTCATTTATCTGCATACTCATTCATCCCCTAACATTCAACAATTAGAACATCATATCTTAAATATTACAACATCTAATGAATTAAAGTAATAAAGTCTTAAACTTAAATAATTAAAACCTCCATAAGTATCCTAACAAAGTCTACAATGTTAATATTAATATATATATATTATAAATTTCTAATTTATATACAAAAGTCAGGGCAGGGCGGGGACACAGGGCGAGGTCGGAGAATATATTCCTCAGCCCCGGCCCCAAATTGCAAATTAAAAAAAAAGTTCCCCACTCCCTCCCCCATTTCCCGTTTGTATTCGAGGATTCCCCACCCCATTCGGGGCAGGTCCCTGCAGGGCCCCAACCCCATGGATTTTTTGGACATATCTATGCCTAAAGATATTCTTAAAATCCTTCCACAAGGGGGGAATTTACAATAATAATGGCAACTTGGAATTGTTCGTCTAGGGCATACTTTCAGTTATTATTTCATAGGCTATCTTCTGCAGTTCATGGGACTGGGCCTCCATAGATTTGTCATTCATCATTTGGAACTTAAGGTAACGTCTGATGACATATTTTTTTTCCTAGCCTCTTTGGTACCGTACTTCTTCTATAAGGCATCCCAAACTTCCTTTAATGTCTTCATTGTGCTGTTGTAATCATATAAATCATCATTCAACCCATTTAAAATGAAATTTTTACATAAAAAGTCATTTTTAACCCAATTAGCAACTTCTTTTATTTATTGTTCAATCGAATCTTCTTTCGGAACGGTTGACTTATCCATGGTACAAACATCAGCAACTTTCTTGACCATAACGAAAAGCAGCACCTTCTATTTCACCATTTGCAATTCGTTCCTTCGAACCGGAATAGATGGTAGAGGTCTGGTAACGGGCAGAAATGCATGTTATTACAACGCAAAGTCATAAAACAATGCAGGATTTCGATGATAAAAATATACAATATTGCGTCCAAAAGCATTAAGTTCACAACATTGCGATCGCATGCGTCCATCGCATTAAAATAGTTAACTTATGTATTTTTGTGCAAGAAAATTCGTTGACGCAAGACGGAAATGTGATTCAAAGAAATTAACTTCCGAGCGTATAAGAGATTATGACCGCAAGGCTATGCGATCATTTGCGCTCACGAAATCAAGATTGCAACCACAAGGCTATGTAATCGTTTGCATTCGCGAAATCAAGATTGCGACCGCAAGGCTATACGATCGTTTGCATTCAAGAATCTGCTTGAGAAGGTGGCCGCATAGAGCCAGCGCATCAAGGTGGGCGCATCTAATGAAAGTTTAATAAACCACGATGGGACAGAAAGCTGATGACAGTTGATTCTGAATTAAGGTTACAAAACATTAATGATCATTGTAGCAAGTACACTCAACTTTTCGGTGACAAATATTTGGCGCATCAGACAGAGAATTAATGTCATCCCATCAGTGCAATCATAATAGAGAAGAAGCTTCTCACCCTAAAGTCTATAAATACTAAAAGCCACCTTCAATGAAGGAGTTCGCCCAGTTTTTAGAGTTCACTATTTAAACAATACTTAGCCTTGTTCTTAGTTTCATATACTTAGAAGGCAGAGCGAGAGAAGGGAAGAAACGCCGGAAGATCGTCCTGGTCAGCTCGAGAGAGTGCCAGGGAGCGTGGAAAAACAGAGAGAGGGCTGACTCTTGTGAGAGCAAGAATATCTTTTGAGCAGAGTAGAGAAGAACAGTGTAAAAGCCTTGGGAAGCAAGAAATTGCTATCAGGCTCTTTATTCTTTTTCCGCATTGTCATTCTGTACTTTAATTGTATATCTATAGAATGAAACTTGCTTATCTACATCTGTTCACTCTCTGTAAAATACGCATGAGTAGCTAAATTTGTCGAATGGGTTGAGAAGCACTTAGCTAACATGACCTAGGATTTTCATTGCATGCGATCATCTTATCTTATGTTGCGTCCATCATCCTTTAGAGTTACTCGAGAGAGAGTCTAAAGAAAGAACTTAAGATTTGAGAGAGCTAGGTTAGAATCTAGACTCGAGAGAGCAAGATTAGATATGCATAAGCAAGAGATAGAGACTTAGAGATAAACTCTGTTTGTCAACATGCATCGCATGCACCCTAGAGATAGGTTATGGTATTATGCGATCGCCTTGTATGTGTGTGTGTCAATCGTCATCGCATAGACAAGAATAGAGGCTTGTGTGTAAGTCCTATAGACATCATCGCATATATCGCATGCGTTCTAAAACTAGAAGCCGTAGCATTTGCATTGAGAGATGATTTATTGTTGTATGTGTGTAGCATGATCGCATAACATGAACGCAATCCTAGGAAGTGTTAGCTAAACCCCTTCTCAATCCGTTCCCCCGCATATTCATCGCATCTTTCGTAATATTAACTCTTTTCATAACTCTGTCGCATATATTTTAAACTGTAAACAACAAACCAACCAACTCTTTGATTTATTGTTACCGCAAAGTGATCTATAAATTACCACCACATATTGTTTTCCTTAGTCCCTGAGTTCGACCCTAGGCTTACCAAGCAACTCAGTAGGATTTATACTTGGATCTTATTGAGAAAACTTGCATGCTCAACGCATTTTCCATCAACGCAATCCCTACCATTATTTCATCGCATAAAACAACGCATCAAGTTTTTTAGGTCAGATGTCATAATGTCGTTATGACTTGTAAAAGCCATTACAGCAGTTGCAGATGAAAAAATCTTAAAATTGTTGTTTTTAGCTACCCTCTAATGGTCAAATTTGACAGCGCGAATAATCACGAACAACATTCGTCAGAAATATGGGACCTACAAAATAGAAACTTGTTCTAAAACTGCTAAAGGCCTGCACCTTTTATAGACCTGAAGGCCAACTGCAGTGTGAAACTGCGGGAGAAGAAGTCACGGCCAGCCATAGAATGTGCGCACGCGTAAGGCACGAGTGGGAAGACTGTACAGGTGATGCGAGCGGAAGACTGACTAACTCGCGGCACATGTTGGAGGAGCGAACACGCTAGAGACAGCGTGCGCGTGTGGGATGTCCACCATACCCACATTAACCTATCTCCTAACTCCCTATAAAACATGGGTACCCCTTAGAGCCCAAACCCAAAATCCAAGATGGGAATACAAGAAAGAGACTCCCCTTTAAAAAATAATCAACGTGGGATTCTCAACCAAAAAAAAAAAAAAAAATCCTTTTCTTTTAAAACTTGAATTTTCACCCAACAAGGTCTAACTTTCTCCAGGTAAATTTTGAAACTTCAAAGAAACCCCATGCTTCTCCAATTTGTAGAAAGGTGTTCTTATTCCAAGCATGAAGAGGAATTCCTCTTAAACTAACCTATCCTCCATAACTTGGAACTAAGTGAGGGGATGCATGTTGCATAGTTGACCATTTCTCACATATCACATAGCTTCCAATGGACCAATAGTAGTCCATCATCTATTTTCACGATTTGTGAAAAGCTCTTCTTCTAGGACATAGGAGGTGGAGTTTGTATATGTGATGAGCTTTTTCTAGAAATGACTTCAACGTAAATTCTTTTGGGATTGTCATTTACAGAAGATGGTGGAAGGTGGAAGGTAGAAGAACATAAATTCTTTTGTTTGTATTTGATGAGCTTTTTCTAGACAAGGCAGAAGATATCTAACCAATGCCATTTTTTAGAGCCACCAATGACTGAAGAAGGGTGTAGCGAGAGATTAATGTAGTACGAAGAGGATGGGAGAAGATGAAATGGAAAGGAAAAGTAGAGAGAAAAAGTTGTTGTACAAGACTCTCATTTCCCCTTTAGTTAATGTCTTGCATGTTACTAAAAACTAGATAGGGTTATAGATGAATTTGGACATGATGAAATAGAGTTAAAGGCTAGATCGAGAAAAATTAAATCAAGATACAGTGGACTTGGGCTCAAATATGTCTAGTGTCAACTAATCATTAAGCTAATTAGCTTTAATCCTAATTTATTCTAGATTAAGAAAAACTCATATCCTAACCATAAGAGGATTAAAATAGAGAAATTCTACTATATATACATCCTTTATAGCTCCATATGAGTTAACTAATTTTTTTTGCTTTTTCTCCATTCTAAAGTTCTCATCTCTGATTTTGACATCAGAGCCTTTTATCTTTTTCTTTTTTTGAGGTCCTCTCTTTCCCAAAATACAAATCTAACATTATTGTCACATGAAAGTCAATTGTATATTCAACTATCCAGATTTTGACATCTAGTATTATTAGTTTTATAATTTTGCATGAGATTCAATTGGGCATGGAAAAGTCACCGACCGTTATTTTGAACTCTTTAACTCGTGGTTATACGTGAACATTCATTAATTCTTGAGTTATTTAAATGGTAGTTCAATTGATGAAATCAATTTCTTAAGTTCCCTTTGAAGTTTCTCATTGTAAATTGACACTATACTTTGCAGTTTCGAATGGCTAAAACTAACGCAACACAATGTCAGTCCAAAAAAAAGGTTTTGATCAAACGTGATGATTATAGGTGTACTTTGTATGGTGTGAGTTATGCATTTTAGGTCTTTTGAACTTTTGCATTATGAGTTTGATGGCCTAATAACTGCAAAGTAAGCTCTCTTTTAACTTTTTACTCGACAATGTTTTAGGGTTCAACCATAAGAGTAAATTGTTTGGTAGACAATTTTGGATTATATTTTATGTTTTCAAATTCTTTTAAGTTCAATGAATATGTATTTAGAGGTAATATGATTTTCCTTCCTTTTTTTTTTTTTTAGATTTTGTGATTCAAATCCAACAAATTTTGAAAAACGACATCTTAATGTTTTTGGTACATTGAGAATTCAAATTTGATAGTTTAAAATTATTAGAAACAAATAAAAGGAGTAAATAAATACAGTATTGCATGTGGTAGACTCTGACTCATTTTTCTTTTCCATTTTATGTATTATGTAATGTATTATAGATTACATGAAACTAAATAATGATCATATAAATATTTTTAACATAAAAAAATGTTCATAAATTAATTAATAATATTTTATATTTAACCTAATACTTAGTAGGTAACTAGTACATTTTGAACAATTACTTAAATTGGAATCCAATTTTTTAATATGGTACTAAACACATATCTAAGAATATGATATATAAATTTTGGGTAATAAATTATTACTTTTCCTTATTTAGCCTATTAGCTTTTTATTGAAAACAAAAGTGGACTTTAGATATCATTTTCCTCTAAAGCGTATCTACCTGTGTACATCCCACCAAATTGTCCAATCATAACTTGCTATGTGGAAAATTTTACTTTTTCCTTTTTTGAAGTATTTTAATACCGCTTTAGATGTAAGTGGTGACACAAATATGGGTGATACCTAGGATGCACCAAAGTATCACCATTTTCCTCTCGGATTCATTCTCAAAACACTTTTCAAACAAACTAATTCAATCAAAACCCACAAATATTTTTCAGACTAGAACAAAAAAGAAAAAAAAAAAAAAAATCCAATTATCAAAAAAGAAAAAAAGAAAAACCTCATAATCTCCAAAGAGTAATAATTAGATTGAAAACCCTAATTTTCTCGAATGGGAACAACAAAACAAACAAGATAAAAGAATGGGAAGTAGAAAAGAGAATAAAAGAAGAAGGAGAGGAGGGAATTGGAAAATGGTTTTTTTTCTTATGGAATTTGTTGGTTAGCCATTGGAGTATAGTATTATGTGGTTGGGTTAAAAGCGACATGTCGTTAACGTTCTTTCTGCCTCTGCAAAGAACAAGGGCATTTATGTCTTTTCACAATAGCATTAAATGTAGAGAGAACATTTAATTGTACCTATGTATGTATATATTATATTATATTATATTATATTATATTATATAGTTAGTGTAGGGCTCTGCCATAGATCACGTGGGAATAACATGCCCTATTACCCTACTATTTTCCATCCCTTTCAAACCCTAACTATACCCTACTCTCTCTCTCTAGCCCCACTTCCCTCTCTCACTTAAAAGCCACTCTCCTTCTTACTTTTTACTTTATCAAATCATATATTTTAATTTACCATTCATTTATTTTACGAACCCTACATAATTCTAGACCGTTCATTTTATAATTAGTATATATATATATATATATCGAAGTTCTAAGACCAAGGTTATGTTTGGGATTGTTTTTTAGAGGGTTAAAGTAATTTAATAATCTTGATTGCTTTGAGTGTTTGGTAAAATTAATTGTGAATGAATTTGTTTTTTAAATTCTATGCTAATTCTCACACATTTTAAAATGTAATTGCATTGATTAGCACTTTTAGGGATTATAATGAAGTGTATAGCAACAATTTTAAAGAATTGTAAATATAGTAAAGTTTATCAGTGATAGGACTCTATCATTAACAAACTCTTATAGACCCCTACTAGTAATATAATCTATCACAAATAGACTTCAAAAGTCAAATCTAAATTTTGTTATATCTACAAATTCTTTTGTGTTATGTTATATATGCAAAATATTTTAAATCTAGTTGTTATATTTGCAACTGTCTCTTTTAAAAGTTGTTCCATAGTAGCTTTTAAAAGTAGATTTATGATAAAATCATAAGTTATTTCCTAACCAATTTTTTATTTTCATCTTTATTCTTTATAAATTTAAACTGATTTTTATAAATTTAATATATTTCTTAGCAAACCTATTAAGTTTTTAGGTTGATTAGGTCAATGTCACCAATATTTTCTTTAAATACTATCATAGAAAGAAAGTTATGCAAATTTTGATAGCAAGTCTACTTAGTCATAGCTATCACAACAATTTAGCATTATCTACTAAAAATTATAATCTACTTTTTCAAGTTTTAAACTGAAATTTACCGAACACTAATTTACTTCATTAATTTCACATTTCATTTTTCTAGAAGCACAATTGGTATTAATTATTTAAAAGTTAAAACAATTTCAAACTAAGCCTAAGTTTGTAAATTTGAAATTTTAAGGATCAAATAGACACAAACTTTAAAATTTATGAACTAAATTTGTAATTCAACCATGCTATTTTTCCTCAGGGTCGATATTATTTAATTCCCCAAGTTTATATCATTTGTTTTTAGTGTTGTTTAAAATGTTTTAGAAGTTTAACTTTACTCTTCAAGCATTGATTTTACGATTTAGATCCTATTTTGAGTTTTGAACTTTTAGAACTAGTTCATTTTGGTTCTAGAACTTTAAATTGTTTAATTTTACTATAAAAGACATTTGGCCGATTTTTGCTACTATTTTGATGTCTACTCATTGTTATCACAATACTTAGTAACAATCAACTTATATAGCACCAATACTAGAAACACTCGTTAAGAAGACAACATTGTGTTACCTATAATTTTTGTTGTTAGATCACAATGAGATTAAAGATAATTATAGTTCAAGGTCTAAAATTGAAAACTATCTAGTATTTTTTAAAAAAGAGATATTTAGTAATTTTCCATTCTGTCTAGTATCTACCTCAATTTATTACTTGCAAAAAAAATTGTCATTTTTTTTTTTAAAGAAAGAAGCATTTAAGAATTGGATGAAACTTATAGATCAAAAATTTATATTACATAGTGATGCATCAAATTATGAACAAAAAGGAGTATATATTAAATATTTTTTGAAGTAAACAGAGAGAAGTTAGTGAATATAATGATGTAAAGAAATAAATTCAGGTATAATTTATGATTGTGAAAGGGATGGGATGGAAGGTAAGAAGTTATGTTGAATGATATAATTATAGGTGTAATCATTTTTCTTCTGCTATTTGTCTCTTTGGTCTTCCAAGCATTGATTCTCTCTTTTTGGACACAAACACTTCATTGATGAGCTTCTTTGGCCATTTTCTCTACAACCCATCATTATTCTTTTTTCTTTAATGACTATATATATATATATATATATATATATATACGCATATGAATATCAATATTTTACAAATGAAGTTTATTCTCTTGTTCATCTAAATATTTTTTGGGAATGATGTTGACAAAAATTATATCATTGGTTTAATTTTTTTTTTAGGAAACAAATAAATAAGTATTTTGTGGGAATTTAAGCGATAATTTTACATATATTTTAAAGTTATTAGGACACTAAATTTAAATTATTTTATAACAAATGGTATTCAAATCGAATCACTTAACAGAGTGATAAGATTATTATTGGAATCCTCCCACCAAGAATTTTGAAATACATCTAATATTTTAAAAATGTCCAAATATTTAAGGATAATTGTAATGGATAGCATTTTTAAGTTGAATAATTACGTTTATAGCAACATTTTTAAAGCATTGCAAATATAACAATACTCATCAATAATAAACTCCATCATTGATAGACCCCTATTATTGATATAGTTCATCACTGTTATTCAAAGATTTCAAGAGCTAGATCTAAATTTCATTATATATATAAATTCTTTTGTATTATGCTATATCTATTAATACTTTTGGTCTAATTACTATATTAGCAACTATCCAACATTTAAACTATGTTGTGTTACAATTAGACTTTCAATTGATTTTTTGGAATATTTTAACTGCATACTCATTTTATCTCTCCAAATTTAATACATATATGAGCTGTCAAGGTAGAATATTTCAATTTTTTTATAAATGCCAATTATAAAAATAAATTCAAGATTTTCTATATATTACTTTTTGGTCAACATTCCATGATTCTAGAGAGAGATATTTTCATGTTTGGCATTTCAAAATTTGTTTTCTATTATTTCAAAACCAAGGAATATGCTATATTCTCGCGCGCACACACATATATATATATATATATATCGTAGATGCATATTCATTACTATATACCATAGCTTATATAATATATGAATTCATATATATACCACAATATTATCCTAACAAAGATAAATGAGATGTTTTTACATATATATTAGGGGTGATTTTGGATCAAAGGGCATATATATGTAAAAGATCAAGTAGAGTAATGGGTTGACGGACTAGATGGCCAAACATGGATCAGGGTAGGGCCAGAGAGAGAAGAGTGACATGGGCCTTGACAACCCGATCAGTATATCCTCGGTTGGGGGAGAAATCAAGGTATTTGGCCCACTAAGACTACTTTGGCCCAAAACATAGCTCAAAAATCTTAAAAGGATGAAGGACTGTCAAGAAGAATCTATAAATAAAACGGAAAACTCCAACGAAAATGAATCCATTCTAATACTAAAAACTCTTTATTTGATACACAGTTATAAGGGTTGAAATGTAAAAGCTCCACAACCTTTATATATAGAATTAAAAAAAGCCGATCAAACTATTTGTGAAAAAAAATAAGAGTTTAGACATTTAATAATATAAGAATAATTATAATTTGTAGCACTTTTAGGACTAATAATAAAGTGTGTGACAACAATTTTTATAGAATTGCGAATATAGCAAAATCTATGACTATCACCAATAGACTCCAAGAACTAAATCTAAACTTTGTTATATATATAAATTCTTTTGTAATGTATTATATTTTATAATACTTTATGTGTAGAAAACCCAAGAATTTTAGCCAATGGCCTAGAAATTGGCTCACTCTTGGACAGATTGGTCCAACATACAGCCAACAATTCTATAGATTTACAGGCCAAACGAGCTGAGATCATAAAGAAATAGAATTTCACCATACCAAAAAAAAAATAAAAAAAAGTGTTTTTTTTTTTGCATTCTCTTTTATTACTTAATTTTAATAGTATCGTACAACTAATTAATTTTAAGACATCAAGTTTATAAACTCTATTTTCATTTATAAATTTTATATTTTAGTACCCTTTTTACTAGTATTTTAAAATACCTAGCCAAGCTTTGAAAATTAGAAAACATTTGATAATGACTTCATTTTAAACTTTTAGTCCTCAAAATTTATGTTTATTCCTCTAGTTTCCTCATTTTAAAGAAATACTTGAATTCCTAATTAAATCCTAAAAATAAAAACTATTTTTCTAAAAAAAAAATCAAAATTAAGATTGATTTTTAAAAACATGTGTAGAAATTAGATAACAAAACATAAAAATTTGTGGATGAAATTAGTGAATATAAACTTAACTTTCAAAAATTAAAAACGACATACTTAAACCCTATCTCTATAAACACTACTTCTACCTCTAAATTTTTTTCTTTGTTATCTACATTTCACCAATAATTTAAAAAACCAAACCAAAATTTAAAAACTAAAAAAAAAACTATTAAAAAGTTGTTTTTATTTTTAAAATTTGACTAAAAATTAAACCATTGTACTTAAAAAAAAATGTAAATCATAATAAGAAATATTGATGAACTAGACTTAATTTTTAAAAACAAAAATCAAAATCAAAATGATTATCATAGTTTTCAAAAGCATGTTTTTATTTTCAAACTTTAAATGCAAGTAATTTACCAAGGTAAAAGCATAATTAGTTAAGAACAAACAAGCATATATTTCAAAAACGTAAAATTAAAATTAAAAACAAAATCATTACCAATGAGACCTAAATGTTTAACCAATTAGAGATCCAATCAACTGACAACTTATACTTAAGTTAACAATGATAAAAAGTTCCGATAAAAACGAATAAAAAACATGAAATTATTGTCTCTAATGTGGAAAAAGAAGGTTGAGAATAGGTATAAGGTTAACCTCCAAGCAGTTTTGTATAAGCTTCTCAAAGAGAAGGTCAAGAGTACTTCAGTTAGAAATATTCGATTAACAACAATAATAAGAAAAATAAGCCATTCATTCACTAGCCAATTGTACAAAATTGTGCCTAAATGTTCTCATTACACAAAACTTCGTTGTTCTAAGTTAGAAAAAAGTCGGTTTTTAAAAGATTGTGTTTGTCTGGTATATTGGATTAGTGTAATTCAAATGAAGCTAAGACTAAAAGCTGATCCAACCCATGCATGCAAAAACAAAAACTACAATAACAATGCCCCAAAATGGAGTCTTGCATCAATTAAGAAAGCGACCCCCATCCAAAAGAACTAAGACTTAACTGATAATTACCCAACAATGGAGAGACCTAACCGATAATCCAAAAGGGCAAATTTGTTCATCTTTTATAAGGCCCAAGCTTGTAGTACCTTTTTAACCATTTCAAGACAAGGCAATTACAAATATAACAATCAAGCACAAGATATTAATGAATACAGCATGATGCAAAAGTTTACAAATATAAAGATACAACACGATGCAAGAGTTTACAAATATAGTAAAATTTAAATCTAACTCTCAGAGTCTATCAACAATAGACAATATCGCTAGTAGAATTCTATTAGCAAGAGTCCATCATGGATAGATTTTCCTATATTTGCAATTCTTTAAAAATCTTTAAAAATATTGTTACACACTTAATTATTAGCCCCAAAAAATGTTACCCATCAAAAATTACCTTTTAAGACGTCATACTCGCAGACCAAATGCAAAGTTACCAGATAATTTCCTATAACCTATTCTTTTGCACAATCAAAACACATCATCTTGGCTTAACAAACCTAAATTTATTAAAATTTGTAAGCCTGAACTTCTGAGAGAAAATTTAATAAACACACATAGAAAGCCCCAATCAACATTCCAAAATTTCAAAACACAGAGAGAAATTGAGGGTTAGGTAGGATAGGGGAATTGATAACTCAACTTCCTAAGATGAGGCAAATATTATGCAAAGTCATAAAATAGATGCTAATCTCAAAGAAAACTGTTGTTATACCATACCACCTATCATCTTTGCAATGCAAATCTAGGATCTAACAGTAACTTTTTATTGCATTTGAAGACATGTTATGCCTTTGGTCAGCCTAGATATAAGCATGTCCAATTCATTATATTGATACTAGAAAGTCAAGCACAAAGACTAGATCATTCAAACCTTGGCATGAAAATGATGTTCGAGCAGCAGCGTCTTCAGGCCAACCGTCTGGTATGACCTGTAAACAAATTATCATCAATCCAAACATAACTCTGAGTCCAAGTTCTGGGTTGTCACTGTGCCAAAAGGTTCATTTTGAGAAGTTAGAAGTCATCTTCTCAAGCACATGAAGCTGACTATGGGTAGTTCTTCTAAGGCAGAGTGGTAAAGAGCGGGCCTTAAAAACGCATTTAAAAAACTTTAAAGACTACTAATATAAAGGATTAGTTAAGATACCACCTCGTAATATCCGAAGTACAAAACTGCAGCTCAAGCAAAATTTGTGAAGCAGAATGAAATTTCATAATAGTACAGATCTTAGAAGGCAAAGTATATCAAAGGTTTTGAATCTCTAGATCATATAAAAAGGAAATAATAAAGAATGTTTTTGAAGGGGGGAAAAGATTTCTACTCTTTCTAGTACAAAACACACCCAACAGAAACAAAAAAACAACTTAATAAATCAATAGTTCCTGTACCTCACAATCGCTTACAAGCCTTGGCCCTTTTTTCTTTAAGTCCCAAAAGAACCCACAATCCTAAATAATATCAGAACTTCTATCATAACCTTATAAAAAAAGCCTAGTAAATAACGCACATTAAATTCTTTTGAGAGATTTCGCAAACCATTAACTGCTAGAGCAACAAATATATATATAGCCCCCCCCAATCGCTAGTAATCCTTTACTGCTTTGACATTTCCATGTCAGTACATTACCTTCTCTTCCGAATACTACATAAACACACCATATAAATTTTAGTAAGAACCTGCACATAAGAGTGCGAGTGCCCCGATTGCAGTGAAGGCATTGGCTGCAGGCAACACCTTGGAATGGGACTGCTGATTACTCCCAGACGCTAGAAAACAATCTCCAAAAGCCTCTTCTATGAAGCAGCAATTCGATTTACCCCCTAGTCTTGGCTCTCTTCATTCCAAGGCTATTGTGGAAGGGAGACACTGAACTGGACATAGGCGAGCCCTCCTCACGAAGCGTGCCATTAAGCATGGCTAGCTCCCGTAGCTGTTGCTTCTTGTAGAAGTCGTGAGATTCTTCCTAAATATATAATTAATAGGAAGAGAAAATAACAAAAGGAAATTAGATCAGTAAGACCAATTAGGTCACTAAGATGGTGACCAAGTTATATAAGAGAGCGTTTGGGGCAAGGAGTTGGTTATTATACTCCTAGGTTATTATAATTGGATTTTAATAGTTTGTATTTTGGGTGTAGATTATTTTAGTTTGGGTTATAATAGTATGTTTTTGAGGTGTAAACTATTTTAGTTTGAGAAGGAAATAGTAAACGCTGTAACAAAGAATTAAAAAATGATAAATATAAAATAGTAAAAAATGTAACAAATTGTAAATAATGTAGCAAATGAGGGTTTTGAAATAGTATTTACTATAGCTAATTGAAGGTTTTGAAATAATATTTACTGTAGCAAGAGGTGGTTATTATAATTTTATGATAATCTTTACCCCGAACACCTCCCTAAGATCTCAAAAGATTCTCACCATTGGTTTGAGCAAGTCCTCAAGAATCTCACGGGCTTGCATAAGGCGAGCATCAATAATTTCAACGGGCAATTCCGCCTCAACAAGGATGTGGAGAGGCTCATTCAAATGCTCATAACCTGGTTTTCCTCTCATCATTTCTTCCTACAAGACATAAAACAATAGTATAAACTTGGCACCTTTATTATATACTGAATTCTGATTCTGTATTTTATGCTACAGAAGAAAAGTCAACTCCCCAGCATAAAAATGGTGAATAAGCTACTTTAAAATTAAATAAACATCATTACGCATATATTAAATTTATGCCTGAAGGAGACTAAACAAAGATACTTCATCTCCCTTGAAGACAAAAACTGACGTGGCTATTCTACAAAAGGAATCCTTGTAAAGTTCTCAAGTCGTAGAGAGACAGAGAGTGAAGAAAAGCAACATAACATTTTCACACTCAACATTTTTAGAAGACCAAATTAAACTTCCAAATATTTTAAATCATAGTTGATAAACATATAGGAATCTGTATCACTTGAGGTATCATTTGATCTGGAGAAAAATTTGGAAATGGTAAACATAACTCTATATCCAAACTACTTTGTGGACACCTATTCAAAAAGATAATTCGAATGGGAGGTCAAATATGGAATGCACCCATACCCGCACGAACACCAGAAGATGCACAAAGCTCCAAACAGTCATGAAAAGAGACTAATAATTACATAAGATTATACAAATTCAGACTAATATTTTGGAAAAAAAAAATAAAAGACAAGGAGCTCCTGGAAGATGCTAAGAGGTAATATGCAAGTTATACAGCCTCCTTTGCTTCTCTCACTTCTCTTTAGATTTTTTATAGACCAGATTTCTTAAACAAAAATTCTGATAACATTCACCCAAAAGACAAAACCAGAAAGGATTTCAGAAGTTACAGGTTCAATAATAGCCACACTGGACCAGAATGAAGGTCTAGGACAAAGGGAGCAAAATAACTAGAGCAATGCCAGTTAAAGGATATGGGCTCCTGACTTTTCTCGGTTTAGAAACTTGAATAGAACATTTGGATAGGTCACAAGATTACTTGGTTGACTTGTCAAATGTTCTAACATAAATGAAGGTATGGGATGAAATGAAAACTATCTCAAGCTGTCAAGCGGCAGTGGGACTTCTACACATGACAATGAATGACTTGGAGGTCAAGCAACAGGTACTAGATATAATCTTGTTCCAACGGAAATTCCCAAACACCATACAGCACCCAGGACAATCTTCTTTTTTCTAATCTGGCCAATTTCTAGACATACCAAAGTTTTGATGAAGTGGAGAGTAATTGAACCCGTTTCCTTCAGTGGAAGTCTCATTTCTGCATCCTTCCCAGGAGTTCTCTAATAATTTTCAACAGTAAAAGAGCATTTTAAACTACTAGTAAAATAATATATTAGATGCAGCCACCCCGCCATCAACTACCAGTTGGCTAAATGGACAGGTAAGGTCTTTCCCACTACTTCTCTGGGGCCTCCCTTGTGATGACCCCAATTGTTTGTCCTCATTAAACTCAATTGTAGAAAGGGCCAAAAGTGTCTTATATTCTTAACAATTGTAGAAAGGCCATTCTTCTCTAAGGAGTAGCGAGTAAATTTTATCAAGTATTTATATATATTGTGAGTTCAACATACTTTTTTGTTCTCAATTTAAGGTTCATTTCACTTTTAATAATAGGGCGGTGGTGGGTTGGACGTAGGATATACGATCAAATTATTGGGAATTGCCAATTTGCCTTGTTGATCAGGAATCTTTTTCCCCCAAACACGTGTTTTAGGTTTGCTCCAAAGATTGTTTGTTCAGGTTGAGGTGTTGCTTCTCCAAAGTGTATTTTTATTGAAGAAATAAGTTGGTACCCAGTGCAAAGAAGGAAAGAAAAAGATGGAAGAAGCGAAGTTTGCAAACGGTTGAATGAGAGAAACATGCCACTTGAAATAATTTTAAATTAATAAAAGTTAAATTTCAAGTAAAAATTGTCATACCATTCATGCCATGTCATTTTTCATTAGCCAATTAACGATCAATTTAATTGAGGGACCATTTAGAACTATTTCCTAAACTTCAGGAACTAAATAGACACCAAGCTCAAACTTCAAGGACCAAAAGTGTATTTTGTCGAAAATTTTACAATAGAAGATGGATTGATTAACAACTTTTTTAGTTTTACGGCATATATCCTTGATCAAGAGGTTGGAGGTTCAAACCCCTCATCGGAGACAATCCCCTTTGTATTCTTTTTCTAGGTCTAAAGGGTGCGTTTGGGTCAAGAAGTGGAATAGTGAGCTCCAAGGGCCCACAATGTAAAGACTTGATAAGGTATAAAATTGATGTTTGTTAGTATTGGCACCCACAAACTCCTTGGACCAAACAAGGAGTGGGGTTCACAACTCCCCTCCTCTCAACTCCTACTTCACGACTCCTTGGGCCACACATGGCTTTATTTCATAGTTCCACCCTTCTCCAAGTGATTTCATCTTATACTATATCATTTCTTGTAGATGCGGCAGCTCAGTTTAAAACTACTGAAGTTTTTGCATTTTCTTTGTTATTAGTTTTCAGTCAAACACTGTGACTTCTTCAGCAACGACACGTGAAATCCTGGATGAAACATGGCTTTCAATGGAACTTGCAACTGGTACACGACTGGCCCGCCTCGTGAGCCAAAATTCTTAGGAGTCAAATACGCAGAAAGATTTCAGACTTCAACATGTCTAGATAGTAAAGAGTGTTGCTTGATGATGAAGGCAGCTCGATTTCACCAAACCTTGGAAGGCATTTAAAAGGGGTCCTATAATGTGCATGTTTTTATTTTTACCTATTGTCGAAATGGATCAGCATCTATCCTCAATGCTGCATCATGTGCAAATTTGCCGAGGAAACTAAAATCTATTTGCTTTTCTGGTGTCAAGCAAGCTAGATATTTTTGGGATTTCATTTTGGTGAATTTTGTTTGCAAAAAAGCTCTTCTGGACATCCTCTCTCTTTTTCAACGGTCATCCTTAAAGGGAGAACTAGAGAAGAATACTTTGGCTTAATTTCACCCGGCTTACTTATGGTCTATATGGCTTGAATGAAAATCACGAATTTTCACAAATAAGGAAAAAAAAACCACCAAGCTTTTCTCAAATCTAGTACTCTGTTTCTATCTCTTAGTCAGAGTAACTGGTCCCCTTTTTGTAATTATAGTTTATCTAATCTCATGACCGATTGAAGAAGTTTTTTGTAATCCATTGGATAGGAATATCTGAGAGTTCAGGAGAAGCAGATTGATTTAGGTGTTTGTTTCTAGAAGGTTTATAACTATCCTCTGTTTCTCATTCTTAACAATTGGATCCTCTTTTTTCTGAATGTTTCTAGTTTCGACCTGGCATGGAAGATGGACCCCAAGATGTGGCATATTGTGTTAATAATGTAGGAATTTAACGAATTGAAATGATGGACAGCAAAAATGGGGGTAAAGGCTGGACTCCAAAACGAGCACTAGAACTTGAAAAACGGGGCTTAGATAGGCTTGCAAAGAACTAGCACTAGTAAGAAATCATCTTGAGTGATCGTCATTTGTCCATGATCTAGAAGGTTTATAACTATCCTCTGTTTCTCATTCTTAACAATTGGATCCTCTTTTTTTCTGAATGTTTCTAGTTTGATTTTTTCTGGATCGTCCATTTGTTTTTTGTTTTTTGTTTTTTTTTTTTGGGGGGGGG
>NC_052357.1:50305456-50366632 GCF_009727055.1 Benincasa hispida | reverse complement strand
GATGCTCTTACCATCAAAGAGGACTAATGAAAATCCAACATGACAAGTCGTTTGAAGACCTGGCATGGAAGACGGAACCCCCGATGTGGCATATTGTTTTAATAATGTAGGAATTTAACAAATTGAAATGATGGACAGCAAAAATGGGGTTTAAGTCTGGACTCCAAAACGGGCGCTAGAACTTGAAAAACAGGGCTTAGATAGGCTTGCAAAGAAGGGATCAGACGCTCACCAATAACTAGCACTACTAAGAGATCTTGAGTGATTGTTACTTGTCCATGATCTAACCTACAGAATTTTTTTGCCTTTCTCTTACGTAGTAGGACCTCTCCCTCCTGTAGTCCATTTTTCCACAAGAAGTTAAAGATACTACTCAAAATGACACCATTCTATCTGCAAATTAATCCACACTCAAAAAATTCAACCACACTCCTTCAAACTTAAATTGTATGAAGAGGTCTTGTTTCAATATCAGAGCTGCCACTTATGTAATTTTAGGGCTTTCTCAATGAAAGCTGGTTTCTCATAAAATTATAATAATAACAAGAAGATTTAAAAAAAAAAAAAAAAATCCCTAACCATTTTTTTAGTTCAATATGGGAGAGGGGTCGACCCTAAACTTTTTTGGTAGAGGATAAACGCCTTAACCAATTGGGTTGCGCTCGGGTTTCCCTAATCCTTGTGAAATCAAATGCTTCCATTTTTTTAATTCTTATAAACCACCAAACTTTTATTTTAAAAAAATGAAAGAATACACAAGGCCACAAAAAGAAGAGCCCACCAAAAAGGGAGGCAACATACAAAAGTGGCCTCCAATTTAACAAAATAATATCTCAAATTCTTCCATTAATAGAAGTAAACTCACATAGGAAGAGCCGAAGAGAGAGGGAGGAAGGTAGAGGTCCATTATAATACTTCGTATTTACATTAAAATTATAACCTATGAAACACGGACACCATTTTAGGGGGTGTCCATGTTGGATACAGACACGTATGTACACACCCCAAACAAGTGTCCAACAACCAAATTTTTGTCCTATTTTATTTATTTATTTATTTATTTATTTATTTATTTATTTATTTATTTGTAGTTTCAAACACGTGGGATACACCTAGGAAAAGTTTATAAAGAGAAAATGGTCCAACCAATATTGGACCCAAATTTAAAGCCCAAATCATTATATTTTAAACAAAATAAAGAAAAAAAAACAAAAGGAGAGCCCTTTTTAACCAAAGATTTAAAAAAAATTAATTAAGAAACTGGTAACCATTTGTTTTTTGGTTTTTGATTTTTGAAAATTAAGCCTATAAACACTACTTCCACCTCCAAATTTTTTCCTTTGTTATCTACTATTTACCAATAACCAAGCCAAATTTTGAAAACTAAAATAAAGTAGCTTTTAAAAACTTATTTTGTTTTTAGAATTTGGCTAAGAATTTAACCATTGTACTTAAGAAAAATGCAAATCAATGGAGAGGAAATAGGCTTAGTTTTCAAAAACCAAAAAGCAAATGCAAAAATGATACCAAATGGGCATAAATGTTTCATCTCCTACAATTGTTGATAAACTTGACATTTTATGCTTTTTTTTAGTGTACATTAACTATTTTATGTTAAATTTATATAATACCCTAAAATAATAGTAATAAAAAAGAGCATATTCCCAACCCATTTGTGTCCTAGTTTTTTTTTTTTTTTTTTTTTTAAATCGACGTGTTGTATTTGTGTCCATGTCTATGCTACTTAGATTATAATTCAACACATTTATTAACTAAAGCAATAATTGCGTAAAATTAATATTAACATAATCTTAACATGAATAACGTAAAATTAATCTCAATGTAATCTTATGAAAAATGAGTTATTATTTAATAAATTATTTTGTTTTCATGGGAAATGAAAACTGTGTTACAAACAAAGGCAATAAAAAATGAAAAAGAGAGATGAGGTCTCCATCAAGACCTGGGGATCACTCAATACTAAAAAAGACCCCGAAGGCAAGGATTTGCAACAACTCAGATAAAGTATATTTTTAAGAATTAATCTGTAAAGATATTTAATGACGGAAGTAAAACCAACAATATGATAAAAAGATTTCATTAAATATTAAATTGACTATTATGCTTTATCAACACAAAAAAAAAAAATATAAGAAGTTTAAGGTCATAAGAGAGATAAGGAGGGTTTGAATTGGGGTGGGTGGGGAGGAGGGAATGAGAAAAAAGATATGAGGGAAAAGAAAAAAGAGAGAATTGACAGGGAAAATAAGAAAAGGGGAAAGAATTTATACGAGAGACAGATATGAATGAGCTGACTGAGTGAGTGATTTGAGAAAAGTAAGAAAATAGAAGAAATAAGAGAAGGATCTGTCTCTCCCTCCCTACATTCACATTAATTCCTTTTAAAAAAATAATAGAGAAGTTATCATAAAGATAGGAGTTATGTTACAACCATTCTCTCTATCATTCCCTGATTTAGAAATTTTCAACAGAAAAACAGAAATCCTGAGAGATTTACTTAAATGGAAAAGCAAAATTGCAGCCGTTCTTGATGAGGGTGTAATAGATCAAATTAAGAGTTTGAAGACTAGAGTGTGATCATCTTAGAAGTTTAGGGATAGAATTTGTTATTTTTCCTACATGATATAATTGCAAATGAATTATATGAATCGTGACAGGCATATGCAAAATGTTTTGCAACAGAATCGTGACGTGCAACTTAAGAAGAAAATGAAAATTTATCGGAAATTACCCTAGCTGGATCCTTAATGCTACCACGCCCTCTAATCAAAACTCGACAATCAGTACTGGCCTCCACTCGCTTGAGAGAGTTTCCCCTAGGTCCAAGGAGGCGGCCGACAAAGTTATACTACAAACAAAGTTCAAATCAGTCCATTAGCAAAATATGGTAAGAAAGGGGAAAAATGATGAAAAGAGAAGAATAGATTAACATATAAAACACAATATAATTAATACATTAGGGAAGTTGTCAACGGGAACGTCTACTCTGATGGTTCTCTTCACAATAAGACCTGATGAGCTACCTTGAGAACTTAGCCAATTTTGTGCTGATGATGGTTGTAATAAACCTGACATCTGCATATCAAAACATTATATAGAGTTCAAACCAGAAAAATGATATAAAGGCAATCATCCTGCTATAGGTATGTATAACAGCCATCATAAAGTTGGAATATAGAACATGAGAGATTTTCAGAAACAATACATATCAAAGTCATAGATTCTAGGACCGCAATCTAGGGGAAAGAGTAGAGTACTGAACACACTACATACCTTGAGAAAGAACACATCATAATCATGCATAGAAAGTGAGAACATTTTGGTGCTCGAAGGAGTACAAGGAATCCCAGAATCATTCACAAAATGTTGTCGTGGAACTTAATGTAGCATTTTTTTTTCTTTTTTTTTTTCTCTCTATTTCTTTTTTCCCTTTTTGGGGTTGGGTTCTGTACAAGATGAAAATTCCTTTATGAAGACACACTCTTAGACAACAATACAAATGTGCTAATGCTGACATAAATTACTCTTCGGGCCACTTATTTGTGTAATTTTTAAATTCCAACTGTGCAACCAAATTTCATGAAAAGTGAAAACCCCTTCACCAAAGATAGACAAAGGATAAACCAAAGTTAACTAATGAGTCAGCACTCTATATTAGAATATTAGACCCTTGTCACTAAAACAAAAATAAGTTAACCCAGCTAATTAATCAGAGAGTTTCCTTCACACATAAACACAAATTTAAAAGTAAGTAAGCTCCTCATAATTTAATGGACACCATCATCCTGTCTATCAAGATGGCTGAAGGTGAAGAACTAATTTGTTAGAACCATTAGAGAAGCTGAAAAAAAAAACTAAAAGATTGAGTAAAACAATAAAACGCACAAGTGAAAAAACAAGTCCCATTTTATAATTAGAGAACCTGTCCCCAAATGAAATTAGATTATGCGTACTCAAATAAATGTTATGAGTTAGCAAAAATGTAAAAAGTTCGCGTCAGGAATGCTTCTTAAGTACAGTAAATTAGATGGACAGCAAGGTTATGTTAATGGTTAGTATCCGTACTTCTGATTGAAACCGTGATGGCCATGCACTCATGTCAGCACCTCCATTTGAAAATATTCCTCCAGAAGCCAGGGGGCTGGCATGTTCAAGCCCACTTTGACCTAAAACTGATGCCTTCCCCAATAGAGTGGTTACACGCAATATTTCTGCTCCAAAAATGTCAATTTTCAAGAACAAGATGTACCAGTCAGCACATTTGTTAAAAAGTTAGCAGTTACCACACAATGGATACGCAAAAAGGTGTTTTTACTTCTGAGTCAGTGACAAACATCCTTTATAAATAATTTAATGTTCAAAAGTAAAGAGAGGGGAAAAAAAAAAAAAAAACAAAATCCAATTACGAACCCCAATACTATAGAGCAATATCAATAAGTAATATTGCCACCAAACGCTGAGAAAGGAAGTTAATAAACTGTATAGGCTGCAGAAACTCGAAACAAATGAAGAGAAAAGGCAGCAGAGGTAGAAAAAATCACATAAGTTTCAAATAACTGTTAGGATTAATTGGTATATTAGAATTTCCATAAAAAAAATGTATATTTATGAATACAAGTTAAGAAACCATGTACGACAATTATACAAAGGTAGAAAGGCAATGGGCAGGTTTAAAAAGAAGAAGAAGAAGAAGAAAAAGAAGAAGAAGATCGGTTCTCCATGACGCTAAGAAAAGGGATTTCCATCTGCTTGAAAAATATATTAACCTTGCTACTGAACTTCTGGATAATTACTAGAGCACTTACATGTCGGCTTGCATCTAACCTCGTAAGCCTCTAGCTCAGTCCAAAAGATGTAAAACATGCAACCCATGTAACATGGAAAAAGTCTCTCTATAAATTGGTAGGTATGGTTGCTCAATCTTAGAGAGGGAGAAACAATATCCTCATTTTTTTATGGAATAACTACTCAAGTTTGAATGTATTCACTGTGATTAACTATCACTACAATACTATTGTACTTGCCAATTGTCATGGGCGTTCTTTATACATCAAACATCACCCTCCAGTATTCACAAATCACAAACACATAAAGTTTTATGCAAAGCCATCTAATCAGTTCATACCCCTGCCAACTCAAATATCCAAGGTATTAGGAGAAAGGCAAAGCAACAAGCAAGTATGATATGAACCAATATATCCGCAATTTACCTCCAATACCAGTCACACAGTCAAGGGCCAGTAAACTACAGTTAGCTATTAATCCCCACATACAAACAAAGATGAACTCAATTGTGAGGATTCAAGGAATGAAAACTTATCAGAAGCTCTATAATTGGTTACAAATTTTTGGAAGCATACTTTATTTTTAGGTGTTTTGGATCCTTTATATTGTGTATCTCTTGATTAATAATTTTACTGTGCATCTTTTGAGTTAGGGATAGAATGGTTCATTGGCTAATTGGCTAAACAAAATAGGTTTAAGGTTATGGATGGAGCACTGTATGTACAATTTTTGGTTTCCTAAATGAAATTTTCTGGATTTGATGACAAAGTTTCATCACCATTTGCAATTCTTGAGTTAGGGCTACATGCCAAGAACATCCAGGTAGGTCTGATCAACTTGCTTGTGAATTCATTCAAACTGGGGTGGAAAACTAGTTCTTCTTATCTTTGGGTCTTCGATCAAAAGGCAATCCATATCTAATCCTTCCCTTTCGGTTGAAATCAATTTGATTTGGGTGATTTTAGAATTGGATAGTTTGGAGTTCACATCACGGTTCCTAATTTTCAAGGTAGGGTTTCATACCCTTGCCAAATTAAACATCCAAATTCCAAGGTATTAGCAGAAAGGCAAATGAACAAGCAAGCATAATTGCTAAAGTTAGATCAGATAATTGCTCATCACATGCACTCATTGAATTGAGTTTCTGTTAGATTAGTTCGATCACACTGTATATCGAACCATCATGCTCTGTTCTGATTTTCAACGGGCAATAACACCTCATCCAAAATATTTCAAGCCAATCAACGAAACGAGAAACATCGACGCAAGCAAGCTATTTCACAATTAGCTACTTCATTGAGGCTGCGAAGTTCACCTTGGTTCAGCAAGCGATAACTATTAGGAAGCACAGGCATAAACGGACTAAGTTTCTGTCGCTCTGCCAATAACTCAGAGAGATACCTGCAAAAATAGGTAAATAAATTGAGATGCAATCAGCTAAATACTCCGTCCTAATAAACGGATGCCAATCAACTAAAAGAGTAACAGAAAAACACAATTCCAGAATAAAAGACAGTTTGGGAAACCTCAGATCTTACATCAACAACCACAATCAAACAACAAATCAAGAATCACACAAAAACAAGTAACATATTAAGCTAAACAAGTCCAAAACAAACCAGTTTAACTAGCAGGTCAGTCAGATAAGTAACACAGCAACCGATCATACACAATCAACTACATCAATCATCCAAAAGTCAGAAAAATAACAACCAACACATAGATCAGTGAACACAAATCACAGATCTCACAAAGCAACAAACAAACAAAAACAAAAAAGGCAAAAAAAAAAGAGAGAGAGAGAAATACGAGGAGTCGATTGGTTACTTTTCTTGCTCAAGTAGAGCAGCAGCAGATGCAGAGGACGGAGAGCGAAGACCAGGAAGATGAGGAGAGTGAGGAGCCGAAGGAGAGGGAGAGAAAGCCATGTACATCCCGCCTGCAGACGACGTCATTTCTCTCCCTCCGGAGACGTAAGTGGATATGGATACCGCCAGGATTCGAAGTCGATAACGGCGGCGGTGGCGGTGGCGATCCCGACCAGACGCTTATCAATCTGGCGTCGGTGGAAAAGTTATGCACACTACAACTGCTGTGCCTTCTTGTCTATCTATAAGTATTTGATTTATATATATATATTAATATTTATAAATGTGTATTTAAATTATTTGTGTTACATTATACACCGGAATATTTTCTGTATGTTTGTGATTATTTATTTATTTTATTTTATTATTTACATTCACAATTTTCTAAGTTACGATTCTGACACCGCATTTAGTGACCAAAGAGACGAGGGGACTGCGGAGCGGGACCCATGGATTGTTTTTTTATAATTATTTTATCTATTAATAATTCAATGACAGTAAATAAACCAAATCTTTTTTCAATTAATTAATTGATTAATAATAAAACGTCCTACTTTTTCCTTGGTTTCTTCTTTTTTATCAGAGGAGATTAGCATTGGATGTTAGTTAACTACCTACTCTATGATCAAGTATGAATGAGTTATTTAAACATCTAGATAATAAAAACGTTCATTTTTTAAGTGGGATTCGCTTTCAGTGGGACAGGAGAGCCTCGTTTAACAGAGAAATAGGAGAAAAAGAATAACAAAATTCTTGAATTTAATGGAGACAAGTCTCGTCTTTGTCTTCGTCTTTCTTCGTTTTGTTTGCCTCTTTCTTAATTTATTATAATAATTATTGTTATTATTATTATAAAAAGAAATCATACATGAAGATTTTCATAAGCAGTGAAATGATCGTTCCAAATTACATTCGAAATTGAACATAAACAATTACAATCAAGAAATGGAAACTAATCGGTCATGCACAATACGAAATTACAGCATGCTATTGTTGGGATTGGTGTTCTAATTCTCCTGGAGTCTCGTTGTTTTGTAAAAATACACATTGTTCAATGAATAAAATAGGTGTTATTTAATTCTAGCATTTACTCATATCCAATAAACAATGCTCATTGGTTATCTTATGTGAACTTAAGCATGTATATGTGATATACAAGTAGATCATGCCTTAAATGATAACCTAAATAGGTCTGTAATATAAGGATTAAGGTGGGATACCTGATCATGGTGACACTACGGATACGGCCCGCTTTGTTGAAGTTTGCAAGTGTTGTAAACTACTACAGATGGTAGATCCTAACTATTCATGTGGGAACGTCCGAGCGAGGGTGTCCTATACAAAGAGTTTGTATAAGATTTGGACCACGAGATGACTAGACTTTGTATATAACGCCATTGATATTAGAGACTTACATCTCACTTAAACGACCATAAATGACACAACCTCGATCCTAAGTATTTTGGGAACTCCTACCTTTGAGGGCGGTCCTTTGATTAATATGGGTGAGAGTGGCCAGATTGCCAACTCAACATACTTACCTTTTTGGGGACCTGTCTGATCTGGAAGCTGGGAACTCAATCCACAAGATGGAATTCACTTCTTTCTCGAAGTAGGGATAAGTACCTTTTTGCTCCTTTAAGGGCTAATCTGGGGCTTGAACATAGTGGTCACAGCTTCTCTTTGGAAGAGAAGAGTCAGTCATAGTAGGACTATGACTTATGTTCATTAGAGGGATCGGTGGTACTTAAAGAGACAGATGTAACTATAGGGGCATAACGGTTATTGGCCCAGTTGTACTTACGAGCGATCTATGAAGGGTTGTCACACTGCTGATTGGTTAAGATGGACACATAATATATCTGTGGTAAGGAGAGTTCAGTTGTCAGACTTTAATGGAGTGCCTAGTAATTAATGGATGGTGGATCCCGTGACTAAAGAGTTTAGTTAGTTATTCACGTACCGTTGGAGCTTCAGGCTATAGATCCATGAGGTCTCCTTGGTAGCTCAATGGATTAAGTCGAGGATCAGTTCTTGGTGTTGATTTGAAATGTTTAAATTGAAGGTATTTTGATTATATATGATATAATTGGTATGATGTATGAGATACATCTAGTGGATGATTGATGTAAATGAGATTTACATTAAATACCATGAAATAGAAAAAGAACTATGGTTTATATGTTTCATGAGATGAAATATTAAAATTATAGGTTATAAATACAGTATGATAAGTTGGTTATCATTTATATTTATAATAATATTAATTATTGGATAATTATTTATTTTTTCTTTACTAACCAAGTTAGTGGGTGGTTATTGAATTCATGGTAACCGTGAGTTTAAAAGGAAAATGGTTTTCCTATTTAGAAAAGAAGTTTTAAAAACGCTAAAAAGTTTTCTTTGAGTTTTCTCTCTCACGCAAAAGAAACTCACGGAGTCGTCAAGTAAATACAGATTTACTAAACGACGGTTGGGCGAGCTAAACAATCGTGCAAAGTAGAGCTAAACGATCGTGCAGTATTTACTAAACGATCGAATAGTTTTGCTAGATGATCGCTTACCCTAAGTAAACGATCGTGTTGAGTTTGTAGGCGACAGACCGGCTAAACGATCACATAGCTTTTGCTAGAATATCGCTTAGCTTTATCTAAACAATTGGGCATTGACCTATACAATAGGTCTCCGCCATCTCCCACTTGCCCAGTCATGTACGTGATTGGTGTTTCTTCCTATACCAAGTCCGAATAGAGCCCACCCTCTAGATTCTCACGTCGAGAGTACCAAGGTAGCCTTGTTGGTGGTGTCAGACTCAACTCGACACCGTCGAGGTTTTCTAGAGGTCGTTTGTGGTGCTGTGGAGTCCGTTCATGTTGCTGAGGAGTTCATGACCGAGGCGATTGTTGAAAACGAGTGCGAAGAGTTCGTGCTGTGTTGTGGTCGTGTAGATCGAGCATTCGTGGTCGCTGATTGTTCAAGCGGTCGTGCAATGGAGCGTGGAGACGCATTTTCATATGTGCGTAGAGTTTGCTTTCTGTGCATTGGAGTTTTTTCATGTTGTAATTTCTATATCATTTGTATAACCATTTGTTTGAAATCGACTTTAAATGTATTGTTTATTCCTTATTATAATTTGGAATTATCGTTCTTCCGCTGCTCATGGAAATCTTGAATCCGATTTCCTTCAGCTTTACCAGAATAGATCAAGGGAAAGATTAAACATACCTTTGAAGATTCATCTTCAAACTCCCTTGATCACGAACGCTTGTTCCGACTCCAAGCCATCAACACACGAACGCTCGAACATAGCACGATCAATAGCGAACTCGAACACAACGATCTCCAAAATCACGAACACAGCGAACGACCTCCAAAAACTTCGACCTCAGTCGAGTTGAGTAAGACACCACCATAATGGTTACCTTGGTATTCTCGGTATGAGAATCCAGAAGTGTGGGCTCTGTGTGGACTTGGTTAGAGGAAGAGATTGAAGGAATAATAATCGTGTAAACGATCGAGCAAGTGGGAGATGACAAAAGTCTAACGTATAGACGAATGCCCAATCGTTTAATAAATGCTCCACGATCATATAACAATGATCAGCTAAGTGAACTATCGTGTAGTGTCACTACACGAACGTTTAGTCTCTCTTATGCTATCGTTTAGTGAATCCTATTTACTTGACAGCTAATCATGAGTGAGTTTCCGAGAATAGCAACTCTCACAACAACTTTTAGTAAATCTTTAATCTGCCAAAAATAGAAAAATATTTTTTCTTTTATCTCACGGTTACCATGAAACTCCCAACAACCTCCCATTCAATTGGTTATTAAAGAAAAAGATATAATTATCAAATAATTAATATTATTATAAATATATATGACAATCAACTTACCATAGTATATTTATGACCTATAATTTTTGTTGGAAGCAAAAGAATTATTAGGGATGGGGCTACGCACGCAATCAAGCATTAGACATGGCTTAAGCTATGCGTTTACGCCCATGCGTCAGAGATCATGCGTTAGAATAAAAATGCGTTAATCTAGTGTGCAATGACCATGCGTTCCTATCACAAGTTTTCTTACGCTTGCACCAAGTATAACACGAATGCAAGTTCCTCAGGTAATCCGAGGTCAAACACAGGGACTTGTCACTCAATAATGCTTGTGAAGCAATGCATAAATTTCTTTACTCCTGCTTCTGGGAATGAGTAAATTTCATCTTGTGTAACTGAGTTCCCAACTCCCAAATCTGACAAATCCCCAAAAAGGTAGGCATGTTGAGTTGGCAATCTAGCCACTCTCACCCATACCAATCAAAGGACCGCCCTCAAAGGTAGAAGTTCTCAAAACACTTAAGATTAAGGTCATGTCACCTATGGTCGTTTAGGTGAGATGTAAGTCTCAAGTATCAACGACGTTATATAAAGAGACTAGTCATCTCGTGGTTCGGTCTTATATAAACTCTTTGTATAGGACACCCTACTCGCATGTCTTCACATGAATGGTCAGGATCTACCATCTGTAGTAGTTCACAACACTTGCAAACCTCTATAAAGTGGGTTGTATTCGTAGTGTCACCAGGATCAGGTATCCCTCTTTAATCCTTATACTATAGACCTTTTTAGTTTATCACTTAAGGCATGATCCGCTTATATATCTCATATACATGCTTAAGTTTTCAGACAATAACCATGGAGCTTCGTTTATTGGATACGAGTAAATGCCAAATAAAATAACTCTTATTTTATTCATAACAATGTGTATAGTTTACAAACTACGAGACTCCGGGGGAATTAGGACACCAATCCCAACAATTATTATATAAATATTATGAGCGGGGGCGTCCTATAAAAAGAGTTTGTATAAGACCTGACCACAAAGTGTTAACATCTTGTTATATAACACTGTTCATACAGAGACTTCACTTCACTAAGATGACCATGGGTAACATGATCTCAATCCTGAGTGAGTTGGGAACTCCTGCCATTGAAGGCGGTCCTTTGATTTGTATGGGTGCGAGTGGCCAAGTCCCCGATCCAAACCTACCATTTTAGGGATTCGTCTGATCTTGGAGCTAGGAACTCAGCTATACAAGATGGAATCAACTTCTTCCTCGAGGCAGGGGCAAGTAGATAGATAGCTCCCTTAAGGGCTGATTCCAAGGTTTGAATGATGTGGCGCTATACACTTTCTCTTGGCCCGAGAGGTGTTCACACATAGTTGGACTATGTTGTATTATTCATTAAAGGAATCAGTGGTACTTAATGAGTGAGATGTAATTACAGGGGCAAGACAGTAAATTGGCCCAGCTGTACTTACGAGCATCTGTGAAGGGTCATCGTACGCATGATTGGTTATATCCGTGGATACAAAAATATATCTGTGGTAAAAAGAGTTCAGCTATTGGTCATTAGTGGAATGTCTTGCAGTTAACAGATGGTGGATCTTGTGGCTAAAGAGTTTAGTCAACTATTCACGTACCGTTGGAGCTTCAAGCCACAGGTCCATAAGGTCCCCTAAGTAGCTTGGATAAAGTCGAGAATCAGTTTTTGGGTCAGTTTGAAATGTTCAAATTGACAAGAGGGAGTTCGATTATATATGATATAATTGGACTGGTTAATTATATATGATATAATTGACTAAATGTATGAGATACATTATTTTGGAAGAAATTATATATAAATATGGTTTATATTAAGTGGATGAGAAATTACTATAGTAGATATATGATATCAAACTATAGTGTAAGAATATAATATGATTATATTCATTTATTAATTAAATTGGTTAATTATGTGATAATTGATCGAAATCTTCTCCTCGATCGTGCGTTAGTGGGAAATTCAGTATTCGGTTATTGTAACTGAAGAATAAAATAAAAATTTATTTCATTCTGTAAGGTGTTCATAAAAATCGCAATTAGTGTGAAAACATCTTGATCGCTTAGCTGAGAGCCTATACGATAGAGCTTCATCGATTAAACGATCGCACACATTTCTATAAACGATCGCCTAGCGTGCCGTGTTTTCTAAACGACCGTTTACCTATTACTAGACGATTGCTTAGTAAAACCTACACGATCGCGTAGCTTTATCTAAACGATGAGCATCCGCTATATGATAACCTTCTCTCCCACTTGCTTATCGTCTATACGATCAGCCCGTTCCTCCTATCTCTACTAAATTCACCAAAGACCACGCTTTGGATTCTCACTCTAAGAATACTAAGGGCTCTAAGTGGTAGTGTTATCCCCGCTTATGTTTGCTCGTGCTTGTTCGTGTTGTTGCCGTTCGTGTAGACGATCATGCTACCGTAGCCGACTATTTTGTTGGACGATAAAGATCATAGAGGGTAGCTTCCGCTGCATTGAGTTCGAAGTAAAGAGAGTCTTCAATTAGTATGTGAACTCAATCCCTTGTATTTTATTTATGAAAGCATGTCGTTAATTAGTGTTTAATTGCATAACTATTTGTTAGAATGTGTGTGGTTTTTTGGTCACGATGAAATCGGAAAGATCCAAACGTGCTCATGGATGCTTTTCGTTAAGAGTTCCTCAATAATATTATATTTAAATCTCAAGTTTTATTGTTTATTGATTAAGATAATTAATATATTTGACTTGAACATTTAAATTTAGATTATATATATGAATAATTTGATAAGTAACTATTTATTCTGGAAATTTGAGTCATTTTATTCAAATTTAAATTGTTCATGTGATAATCGTATAAAAAATAGTGTGAATTTTAACTATTTATTTAAACTTTTTGAGTAGTTATTTAAGTTAGTTGATTTAAACAAAAACATATACATAATAAAACGTCCTACTTTTTCTTTAGTTTCCTTTATCTATATTATATTAAAAGGGGAATGTTTTCTCCCCATTTTGTCTCTCATTTTACCTTCAACCCTTGGCAATGCACGTATTTTTTTCCTCCAACAAACACAACTTTTCATATCCTTTTCTCCAACACAACTTCTCAGTAAAAAAATATCTTCTACGGAAGAAACATTTAACATAACCACCCACCCTTTGCATTTGGAAGGTAGAAGAAACATGCCATCATCAAATAAGGTGTGTCATCTATTGGTTCTTTTGTTTTCTAGATTTGTTAGGTATTCCTCACTTTAATCATTAGGATTTTTATTTCAAGAGATTTGACATAACAGATTTATCAAATAAGATATTTTATTTTTTTTCAAGTATTGTTGGTCATCTCTTTAAATATTATAATGTGTCTATATTTTTGTTTCTTCGAACGTATTTCAAATATAATCAACAATTTTGCAAATTTTTTTTTCATATACATTTTGGAACGCTCAGTAAGTTTTTTTTTTTTTTTTTGTATATTATTTTGTGTGTCTCTCTTTAATTACTAGTTTTTTTTTTCCAAACGATTTGACAGTGATATCATATATTTCATCATTTTTTCCTCTTTTTTAAACATTGTATGTCACTTCTTTAAATATCACGATGTCTCTAGATTTGTTTTTCTGCGATATTTTAAAATATATAATAAACATTTTTATAAATTTATTTATTCCCGTATACTTCTTCGAATGTCCAATAAGTTTGTTGTTGTTATATATATATATATGTGTGTGTATAGTCTTTTGTGTGTCCCTCTTTGAGCCCAATGTATTTTTTCAAGATTTGACCCTAATTTAAATTATTTCATCTATTTATTTTCTCTTTTTGTAGTATACTTTTTATCATCAATTGTGTATTAGAAATTCAAAATATATGTTCGTTTGGATTAGAAGTTGGAACACCTACCTAATTTGAAAAGATTTAGTTGAATATGTTTATTATTTCTACATTTTGAATGTTCAATTCTTGAAACAGATTCAATATTTAAACAGATTAATCATAAAAATTCTTTAAGAAATTTCTTTTATTTTTATATATATTTCTTAATCAATATGCTTTTTCTTCGAGATTTGATGTTTAAAAAAATCATCAAAGAAAGGTTTGTCTTTTTATTTTCTTTATTTTTTTTTGTTATAAAGAACTATTTTATTCCTATATTTTTTTAATTTCAAGTTATAAGTTTAATTAGTTTGTTTACTACTTTTTGGAAAGGTTTCCTCTCGAGAAAATATTTAAAAACCAAACATGTAATTAGTCGTAGTATTCCTTTTTTTTTATTATTATTTCTTTTTATTTTTATCCAAACGATTGAATTCAAATGAATGGTTATATTTTTTTTTATTGAATTTTCACTAATAATGAGAATATTCAAATTTTGAAAAAAAGTTTATGTATCCAAATAATTCTATTTTTCTTATATTAAGAAGATATAATTATTTATAATAACATATTTGAAAATGCATGTAAATATAACTCAAAAACTATTCGAAGTTCTCCTTCCTGATTTTGTGAATGTTCAACTTTTTTGAAACAAGACTTTTTATCTAACATATTTCTTTTTATTTCATTCTTTTAATTTTAAGAGCATATAATATAATCTTTTAATATTTTATTATATGTCCCTTACTTATAATATATAACTTTCATTTCAAATAAATCATACATATTTCAATTCAATCCATCCATTTTTTTTTCATTTCTATCTTTTCCATTATTTCAAAATTAAAGGTAGAATATAATTATAATTTTTACTTAATTGAAAATATTTATTCACCATTTATATTTCACCATAAAAATTTATATTCCAAATATTTTCAACAATGTCCAAATTATTTTATGTTCATGCCAAATTAACCTAAAACAAAATATATAAAGTGTTAGGACTATTTTTTTCATTACTAAATTTATGTCAAATACTTATTATTCTAGTTAAATGATATATATATATATATATCAATTAACTACCCAAATTCTATCATAAAATTTTAAATTTTAACAATATCTATCAACATGCATCACACGTACTTTTTAACTAGTACAATAAAACGTCCTACTTTTTCCTTGATTTCCTTTCTTTCTTTTTCAATCAAAAGAAATTAGGTTGCACCTACTCTATGATCAAGTATGAATGACTTGTTTAAAGATCAGAGATGTTCATCTTTATGTGGAACTCGCCTCCAATAGGGTTGGAAAGTTCTACTTAGAAGAAAAATAGGGGAGGAAGTGGAAAGAAATTTATTTGAACTAAAAAGAGACGAGTCTCACCCCTTCCCTTGTCTCGTTTGGCATTACTCGTTTTGTCATGTTTGTCTATTCTTTTAATTTATTATAATAATTATTGTTATGTACCTTTTTTTTTTAATTATATATTAATATTTTATATTTTAATGGTCAAAGATAATGTATTTGAATTGAATATTTGAATTAAGATTATATATATGAATAATTTAATTAGTAATTATTTTATTCTATAAATAAATTTGGGTAATTTCTCTTCCACTCCAAATTATACCTATGGGATTAATCATATAAAAAAATACTGAGAATTTTAACTATTTATTTAAACTTTAGAGTAGTTATCTAAGTTAGTTGATTAAAAAAAAAAAAAAAAAAACAGAGGAAAATTTTTTACTTATCCCCCACAAAATTAAATGTTCAATTTTGTAGGGATAGTGAATAAATTGGGAGCAGGAATGGGGACGAGAAAGACATTCTCGCCGCTGTCGCGTAGACATTTTTATTAAAAATATTGGAAAAAATATCAATTTATATCTTTTAATCTTTTGAGTTAGATCAAGCTAATAACTATATTGATTGGAATTCTAATTTTTTTAAGTATATCAGTCTACACTCTCCTTCATATTTTGATTGAAAAAATATTATATGAGACTTATAATTGTTTTAATTAAACTTCAAATTCATTATAAGAAAATCAATTCAGACCATTCATTAAGATTGTTATCGAAAATTGTCAATGCAATAATTCTTACGTAAAATGCAATAATTAATGAAATTGAGTATAATTAGAATTGATGTATAGACGACTTTCGAAAAGATAATAACATTAAATGAGAGTCCAAATTGATTTACTTGTGAGAGTTTATAAGTTTCAATGATAAAATTACAAGTTTTACGTAATGTTTATGTAATGAAATGTTTAAATGGATAAATGTTGAAGATTTTAATGGTTATCCCTCAAAGTTAACAGGTATATATATCTATATATTCTAAAAAACATTGAGTTTTTTTAATTAAAAAAAAAAGTTGATGTAACCTCGAGGGACGTTTTATTTAAAGTTTGTTGTTTGTTAATATATCTCTTGCTCATTTTCATTCCTCAAGATGCTCTTGATGAAAATATTAGTATATAGCATGTATTTATTTCATTATTATTCAATTATGTGAACAATAAATATATTATTTTATTATACATGATCTATCACTTTATTTATTTTAGGTAAAAGAAGTGTATGTGACAATAATGTTGTAATTCTTTTTCAATCTTAAAATACTTAATTATAATCTTAAAAATAAAAGTCTTCAACGGGTTGTTTGGGAGTCTGAAATGTAATTAGGATTACTAAAAATTAGAGGAGTGTTGGAAGGCGTGAGTAATCGAGTGGAATGGAAATGAGATCGTGAAACGTGAAAACGTTGTAAAAGAGAGTTAGGTTAAAAACCGTCAAACAAAATGATTTCAAAATTACAAATTGGGCCCAAAACGTTCTATCTAAACATGGATTTTGTATTACATTACAATTCAAATTCATTCAATTACAAGTCCCAAACAGCCTTTAAAAGTATTGAGTTAACTTCTCACCCCAACAACCCTTCCATTTTCAATTAATGATGGAAGCATTAATTGTTTGAAAGCTCCCTGGATGCAACTATAAACTCAACTTTGACGCTTCTCCGAGCATGAATTGGTGGGTTTTAGAGCCATAGTTTGCAACTCCCTAGGTACAACTATGATTTCAATGCAAAAAGCTCTTAAAGGTTAGGATTGTTTCCATAACGAAGTCCAAGTCTTTGTCGTTGATACGTTAACTTTCAATCGCCAAGAAGTCATTATGGAATTCTCTTTTAGTCCTCAAAGTGGCAATTTTGTTGCTCACAATCTAATTTGTCATACTCGTAGGACTAGGACTACTCTCTAAATTGTATGGATCGGAGACAACCTTTCACATATGAGTGGATCCTGTTGTGTCTTGTGACCTATCAATTATTTAATTCTGACTTTGTTCTATTTCATTTCTAAAAGTAAAATAAGATAAGATAAAATAATATGAATTTCGAATTTATTTATCTTTTTTATGGATGAATGCCAAATTCACTTTAAAAACTATGGCCCCATTTGGAAGCCATTTGGTTTTTGGATTTTATTTTTTAAAATTAAACCTATAGACACTACTTCCACCTCCAATTTTTTCCCTCTATTATCTACTTTTTACCAATGGTTTAAAAAACAAGCCACATTTTGGAAATTTTTTTAAAAAAATAGTTTTTAAAATCTTGTTTTTGTTTATGGAATTTGGCTAAGAATTCAACTTTGTACTTAAGAAAGATGCAAATCATTATAAAAAAATGGGGAATAAATAGATTTGATTTTCAAAAACCAAAAACAAAAAACGAAATGGTAAAATTTGTTATTCTCACCAATTTTATGTTTTAATTTTGTTAAATATTATGAATATTTGTGTTGTTTTTTATTCGTGTCTATAGACATGTTTCTTTTATTATTTGTTTTTAATTGATTAGTAAAAAAATATATGGAACATTTTTATTTTAGTTGATAAAATGATTACAATGAAAAAATTTGAACGAGGTCTAGTCTAGAAGTATATAATTAGATGAATTAATATCATAAATTAGTTTACTATTCATTATCTAGATACAGAAATGAAAAAAGTGAATGTCATTCTTTTCTTTTTTTAAAAAAAAAAAAATATTTACTAAGTAAGTTGTGGTATTTTGTTTTTTGAAAACAGAAAACAAAAATAGTTACAAATATATATGGTTTTTATTTTTAAAAAATAGAAATTAAAAAATAGAAAATCAAAAACTAAAAATGAAATGGCTACTAAACGGAACCTAAATTATTCCATAAAAAAAAAAAAAAAAAACTAAAGAGTCTTTTGACATGAAGTTTTAGTTTTGTTTAGTTTTTGGTTTTTAATTTTTTTATTTTTAAAAAATAGGTACGTTTGGCATCCAATCGAGTTTTCTATTTTTCTTAATCTTAAAAATCAAGAGATTCGTTATCATCCTCATTTGATTTGTTTGAGTCTCGGTGTCTATAGTGGTTTTTTTTTTTTTAAAAAAAAAAACTTTTATTTAGTTTTCATTTTATTATTAACAAAATTTCTACTTTTTTTTTTTAAATGAAATTTACATTTCAATTTTATATCAATTTTTATTTTCCATTTCAACAAAAATATCTTAAAGTTTATGTTTTCACTTTTTTATTTTCCATTTTATTATAATGATTTCTACTATTTTATATGAAATTGAATAGTTAATGTTGAAAATATTATCTTTTTTTACACTTCATTTATTCACATCAATTCTCATTTTTCATTTTAAAAAATATCTTAAAGTTCTTTTTATACAATTTAAAAATTGAAAGTTAAATGGTTGGAAAATGTAGATAAATTTTGTATATTAAGAAAAAAAAATTAGAAAACCATAATTCCTCATAAAGCGTGTTTTATATTTTTTTAGTAAAGGACACAACCTCAATGAAGGATATTTTTTTCTTTAAAAGTTGTGCATATTTCAATTGTTACAAATCGTCAATAAATATGTGGATTTTTTATTAGTTTAAAAGCACATAAAAACATAAAGAGTGTTGTTCTCCTAATTCTCATCTCCCGTGTTATGATAATTTTAAGACTAAAGGACATAATTGATATCTAGCAATAACAGAAATAACAAGTTAAGAAGATAGCATAATTCAAGACAAAAGTGACAATTCAGGACCAAAGTGAGCCTAAAAAAAAGAGGCTAGCTTGGGTAGCTCAAGTCAGCATGCAGTCGAGCCTCGCAAAACACCCAATGGGACATGCATCTAAGAAACCATCTTAAGAAAAAAATATGGCTAATAGAAGGTGCTCGACCTCGACGACTGAAGCAAAATACCAAATGGGGTAAGTCAAAGGATAATCCTAATTAAAATAATTCGGTTACCTTTTTGGTTTTTCGTTTTTAAAAAACAAAAAACAAAAAACATGTTTGATAATTATTTTTATTCCCGGTTCAAAAAATATGTTTGATAATCATTATTTTTTTAAAAAAAGTTTGATGCCTTGTATTATATACTTTTCTTTTTAAATATGAAATCAAACTATTTTTACAATAACTTTTCACTTGGTATACATAGTCATAAAATTATATCTTTATTTTTAACTTTTAGCATTTTTTTAAAAATCCAAAGTAATAAAAATATTATCAATAATTACATGCACAAATTAATTACAAGTCAAATGAAGAAAATAAAAAAAATAAACATATCGTAAAATACCAAAAAATAGGTTCGTTTGGAATGCAACAATGAAAACAATTAATCTAAACCTAATGAATTTATGTTATTTACTCACAACTTGTCATGAACAATTGTTTCTCAAGAATAAGACAAATTACTAACATATGAATGAACAATTTAATCACATGATACAACGAACTTACAACGTGTAAATAATTTGTATATAAAGGAGATGAGAATTGGGGTAACATTTCTTATGTTTTTATGTGTTTCTTGATTGATAAAAAATCACATATTTAAAAACCATTAAGGCAATTCAAATAATCATATTTTTTTTTAGGAAAATACACATTCCTTCATTAAGATTGTGTCTTTTACAACAAAAAAACACACAAATTTTCATGAAGAGTGGTGGTTTCCTAAATTTTAAAATAATAAACAATAAGAGTAATAATAATTTTATCTATATTTTTCATCTAAACTTTGAATTTTGAAATAGTTTTGAAAAAAAATATATTTAAAATATTATTCTTAAAAAACAAAATGAAAAATTGATATGAAAGTGAAGTGTAAAACAAGAAAATATCTTGAAAATTATTTCATTTCCTTTCACATAAAAAAATGTTTAAAAAATTGTATCATTTAAGATTTGGTCCCGAAACCTCAAGAGACAAAAGATAATGGTTAAATGTTGCTAACCATCATACCACAAACAAAATGTACAATTACATAAAAGTATTATTAATATCACTAAAATAATAAAATATAACAATTGTGCACAACCTAGGGATCGGGGATCAAACCCAAGATTTGAGAGATGAAAGCCTTCACTCTTCACCACTGGGGTAGTCGCGCACGTCTAGAATTCACAAACGAAAACAAAGTTTTAAAAGCTTTTTTTTTTTTCCGTTTCCAAAATTCCTTCACAATTTTACAGGTATTTTTTAATTGGTAAAAAAAAAAAATTAATTAGTTACCCAACAAACTTGTTTCTAAAACCTAAAAATAAAAATAGAACACCAGAAATAAATTTGTTGAATGAAAAATTTTGGACTAATCACAAATTGTCACGTCATTTACTAAATTAATGACGAAATTCCGAATCATCAAATTTGGGACCAATTATGAGTCAACATGTGTCCCAAATTGAAGTTGAAGACAAATTCCGATGACGCCATGTGTTTTCATCATAAGCGTTGATTGAGTAAAATTAATTTGGCCCAATTTGATATTATAATTTGAGTTATAATTCAATTAGGCCCAAAAATAGGCTTAATTTGGCCTAAATGCCAAAGTAGGCCCAAGTCATTGGGCCCAAGAGCTAGTCCCATGGACCAATCAAGCCCAAGCTCACGAGGCCCGCAAGAGAACTCTATAAATAGAGGAGTTTTCTTCATTTGTGGAGATTGACAATTCTACACTCCAGAAAGTCTAGAGAGAATTCTCTACAATCAGAAGATTTCCTGACTCCTAAAGTTGTACATCCCTTGAAAACACTAATCTCCTAAAGATTCAAAGAACACTAATCTCCTAAAGATTCAAAGTTTTTTCCAAGACTCTGACTTTAAGAACATCATGTGCTCCGCTTCCATAAGTCAAGCGTACGCATTCAACTAAGAGAGAATCAGATGATCAAATACTAGAGATCGAACCACATCGCATCAAATCAACCTCAACATTAACATTAACCAAGCTCAACTCCACGAAATACGTTTCTTCGAAAACCTTGTGCGAACAAATTAGCACACCTAGTGGGACAATCTCTACCTCTCATCTCTCTCTCAACGTTTAAATAAATCAATGGCACCAAAAAGGGTTGTATCTAAAGTACTTGCTCCAAGTGACTCCTACGCATGACCTATCATCGCAGTCGTTTAAAGGAAGTTATGCAGGAGCAAAAGCAAGTTTTCGTCATCGCACACAACATCTTGAAACAAATGATAGAGTCTCCTAAAGGCAGGATTGTCATCAAGGAAAATACCTTGTTCGAAAACTCTACTTCTACCTTCAACAAGTCAAATAGGGAATCATACACAAATGTGATTTCTATCATGATGGTGGACGTAACAGTCGAGGCAACCTTGGCAAAAATGGAAAGAAAGATAAATTTTCTAATGAAAGTTGTTGAGGAGCGAGATCATGAGATCGCTGCCTTAAGAGAACAGATGCAAGCTCGAAAAGCTGCTCAATTGATCCAAACCCCTACTATAAAACAAATAACAAAGGGAAAATCGTGTTTCAGGCAAACCAACTGCAACAATCAACTTATGTTGCCTCTTTGTAGATCCAACAACTGCAAGATATGATCATGATCTCCATAAAGACTTAGTATGGAGGGCCGTCTCAGACCTCTTTTATGTATTCCAAGTCGTACACCTAGAGAAGCTTGAGAGTGTCTGCTGAGTACCAACCCCGAAGTTCCAACAATTCGATTAAAAAGGTAACTCGAAGCAACACATTGCCCACTTTGTTGAAACATGCGAGAACGTGGGAACTAGAGGAGATATGTTAGTTAAGCAGTTTGTCAAAACCTTGAAAGGAAAGGTTTTTGACTAGTACACTGACTTGAAGCCTGAGGTGATTGACAGTTGGGAGCAACTTGAAAGAGAATTCTTGAACTGCTTCTACAGCACCAGACGCACTGTCAACATGATGGAGCTGACGAATGCCAAGCAGCAAAAAGGGGAGGCGGTCATCGACTACATCAACCAACGGAAAGCTTTGAGTTTAGATTGCAAAGACTGACTCACCGATCTATCTGCTGTAGAAATGTGCATCCAAGGTATGCACTGGGTACTTCTCTATATTCTGTAGGGAATAAAGCCCCATACGTATGAAGAATTGACAACTCATGCTCACGACATGGAGTTAAGCATCGTCAATAAGGGAACAAAGGATTTCCTAATCCCTGAAGTAAAGAAGGACAAGGAATCAGTAAGTGATTCCATTACCGGGATTAGGCTATGCATCCACGAGTAAAGAAAAAATAGCCCGTGGCTCATACAACTACATTGGTTTTTTTATGATGAAAGGAAAACCAAAAGACATACTATCTTGCCTTGATACGCATATCTAGCGGCCCGTAGGCACACCGTCAAACATGAAAATAACATGAACGTGAACCCATCGACTCACGCATGTCTAGCGGCCCGTAGGCACACCGTCGAACATGGAAATAATATGAACGTAAACCTGTTGGCTCATGCATGTCTAGCGGCCCATAGGCTCGGCGTCAAACATGAAAATAACATGAACGTAAACCTGTCGGCTCACGCATGTCTAGCGGCCCGTAGGCACACCGTCAAACATGAAACATGAAAATAAAAGTAACATGAACGTAAACTTGTTGGGTCACGCATGTCTAGTGGCCCGTAGGCACACCGTCAAACATGGAAAAAATAACATGAATGTAAACCTTTCGATTCACGAATGTCTAGCGGCTCATAGGCATACCGTCAAACATGAAACTAGACCCGTAGGTCCTCTGAAATAAAATATGCGTCAAGGCGAGACAGTAAACTGCTCTATTGATCTATTCATGCACCACATACATAATATCAGTACTGATTAGAAATTCGAACATGCTCATAATACTTATAACTGTCATGCAACAAGTAAAACATAATGACAAAATCATGCTTCAAGAGTCCATTAGTTAACTTTATAATTTTAGACTAGGTCGCCTGGCATAAAGGCACTGATAATAGTACCACTTACCTCAACTTGGTAAAAAACGCAAAACAAAATCTCATTTGAACTTCTTTAGCACACTTGAATCAACCTAAATTTGTGGCTTGGTCCAAGACAAATTCCAAAACTTGATTCAATTAGCCAATCTGATCAAGAATCAAATCCAAAATCAATAACTTAATTTTCCACTATTACTCTCAATCCAAATGAATAACCATCCAACAACTTACAAAACTTACCAATTTTAACCAATTTTCTGCAAAACAAAATGGTCTCTAGCTTGATGGTCAATGCTTCAAAACTTCCAAATCTTGAATCTAAGTTTCACATCAAAGAGAGGTTATTAATTTAACCCAAAATCAAACGGGTAAATTTCACCTCCCAAATTATAAGGAAAATAAGTCTTACCCAAGGTTTTTCTCAAGGTTCCAGCAAAGATCGGGCAGTGGCGGTAGATGGTGCATCAGCTCGTGGATACTATAGATAGGTAGCGGGTGTTGCTGTCGGATGACATAAATTGTTTAGGCTAGCAGCTGGTAGCAAGGGTCTTGCATGGGGAGGGTTTGCGAGAGTGGGAGAGAAGGAGAATTTCTAGTTTTACAGATTTTATTCAGCAGCAATTACGAACAAACCATAGCTTCAAACAACGACCTAACCGTTCAAAATGAAACTCCATATGTCTCGAACAGACTGGCCAAATTTGAGCACGATCCAACGGTTCAAACTCCCAAAATCGATAATTTTGTGAAAGTTGTCGCTGAAAAACCGAATTGTTTTCTCCCCAATTTTTTTTTTGCCTCTTTTCACTCTCATAAATTTCGAAAAAATCTCAATTCTTTTATTTTTTTTTCAAATTTTTAAAAGATAAATAAAAAATTTTATCACAATATCTCCCAAATCTCCAAAGATTCTATTAAATTTATAAATCAATTAAGTTTTCAAATTATCTTAATTTAGGCTTCAAAAACCAAAATTAAAGGGCATAAAATCCATCAATTTGATACAAATTAAATCCTTCCAAATATTTAAATCAATTCAAAACCACATGAAATTAATTATCTCTTTAATTTTTTTTTTTAAAGTTGGCCCTAAAATCCAAAATCAAATGGATTCAAAATTTAATATTTTCAAGATAATCAATTCGAATATCTAATCAATTAAATTCAATTTAATCAATAAAAGTTTTTCAATTATTTTAATTTAATCTCAAATTCCCAAATGAAAGGGAAATTAAACTCAATAATTTAGATAATTAACTTAAATTTTTCTGAAATTCGAGATGTTACACTTGGTGAAGGAAAATTGGCTAAGTATGGAAGACAAAGTGGCTATGTGTTGGTGCATAGGGCCTTGTAGGAAAAATCCATGCTCAATGGAGGTTAGTGGATCACATGGTAGGCGTGGAAGAAGAGATTGATTTTTAGGCTAAGTGTTGGTCGAGTAGGGTGCCATGCGTTAGCATGGATGATGCACTAGTCAAAGGCCATAAGAGGTTAGTTGGGCTGGATTGTGCATGCGGCAAGGCAAGGCCTTAGGCGATGGGCTGTGGGGCATTAGCCTGAGGCCAGGCGATGGACATGGTCAAACGATGATAAAGGCCCATGAGTTGAAGGGGTGTCTTAGGCGATGGCAAGTGTGAGCGAGTAAGGCTAGGTGATGCTTTAGGCACAAGACATGCCAAGACATGTGTTGGTCGAGAAGGCATGCAACCAAAGAGGTTATGCGAGTGTGGGTGCAAGGCATTGGGTATGCATAGAGGCGCGTGGCTGCAAGCTATGCGATGCTAAGGTCGATGGGCAAGTCAATGCCGAGATTGGTGGTTAAATGATGAGGTTTGCTATGCGTTAGAAGGGTTGAACCATGTGTTGAGACTATGTGGCAAGGGAGGTTAAGTGTTGGCATTAGACTAAGCGATGAGCAAGATGGACGCATGATGGACTCATGGGGTGGTTATTGAAGTAACCATGTGACCAACCTAGGATCTATGCATTGAGATTGAGCATTCTTGGGTGTTAAGGAATAAAATGACAACAAGATAAGTTAGGTGGCTCGACTAAATGAATTCTTGACCAAACCAAGTAGGAGGTGGATGCATACATGTATAGGATAAAGAAGTGGAAGACACCTCAAAGTAGGAGGTGGTATGGAAGTAGGTGGCGGCATAATGAGATGAAGACACTCCAAAAGTTCACAAGGAGGAGGTGTCATGCGTTGGTGATAATAGATGATGACAAGGATGATTTGGAGAGCCTATAAATACCCCAAAAGGCTTTCATTCCACCACACAACTCAAAAATCCTCTAAAAAAGGGCTTAAGAGAGGAAGGAGACCAACTAGGCGTTAAACAAAGTCCACTAGGCATCCAAAATGCTGTCTGGGCGTTGAAGATCATCGTCTAGGCGTTGAAAGACATTTTCACAATATGTAATCGTAAAGACAGCTGCACCAAATTCAAATGAGGATTGCTCTCAAACTACTCGTGAAAATTGGGCGATTCTTGAGCCAAAATCTTAAGAATTGAGTGTAGTTTATGTGAGGGTTTCTATAAGAAAATTAAAAAAGGAGGGTTGTCAAAATTAAAGAAAACCAGGAAGTATTCACAAAATCTGGGACAGTCGAGCAAGGTGGAGAAATCTTGAGATTTTGAGCTTTCGAGTAAGAAGTTGAAGCCCAAATCTTAAGGCAAGTAATTTAAGACATTTCTAAACATGTTTGTAGAAGGATAATTTTAATGACTGGAAAAATAAGTAATATGAGCTTGAAGTTGAATATGGAAATTAGGATTCAAAGAGGGAGGTGTTGGCCAAAGGGGTAGGAGACCCACGTCCATTGAAGGGTGCCTTGTGGCCAACTGTTGTCCAAAGGTGTCCAGGAGCCTAGTTTCTTATTAGTATGAATTTTTTAAGCTCAGGAGTTAAGAAAGAACTAGGGGAAACCAGAGAACTTGCAAGGAGAAGAAGATTCCTGCAAATAAATAGTGAGTTGTTTATTATGTATGTATGTATGTATATATATATATATATATATATATGCATGGATATAGGATTGGTTTTGAAACTTATGGCATGATAAAAAAATACAGTTTTTTTTTACTTGATTGTATACGAAACTAGATACATGTATGCTATGGATATGACAAGAACTGGAACATCACCCAGGGATAATTGTTAGCATACTTTGTGGGCGCTTGGTTGGGATTGTCAGTATAACAGGCTGTGATTGTCGGCGTACCCGAGTATGACTAACGAGATATTGTCGACCTGTGCACATTCGACAGGATAATTTGGGTGATTGGGAAAGGTTTCCTGGATTTATGGATGAATGTTATTTTATGGACATATATGTGATCATGCTAGGATATGCTCAGTTACCAGACCGAGTACATGCATACTTTGCTGTAGTTCTATGTTTGGATGCATTGCATATGTTTTCCCCAAAAGTAATTAAGAAAAAAAAAAACCCTATTTTCATGTAAAACTGCCACTCACTGAGCTTTCTAGCTCATGCGTTCAAAATGTTTTGATTTTCCCTCAGGTAGCAAAAGAGAGGAGTTCCAGAGTGCTGCTGAGGTCAAGGTCTGTCACACTACAACCACGTTTCAGGATTTAAGTTAGTTGTTATAAATTTCTGTAATTAAGAGTCTGGAGTTGTTGAGTTAAGTTTGGTAATTGTATAAGGTCGAAAAATCTAGGGTCGAGCCTCAAGGAAGCGTGAAAGATCAGTTCATCAAAGCACGTTTTCAATTAAAGAGATGAATGAGGGGAGGGGGAGTTGGTGTGGATTGATAAACAAAATTGCATAAAATAAAGTGCAAGAAAAGTAAAAATAGAAGTGCAATTAATCGAGATGTTTTAGCTTAGAGGAATGGATTCACCCAATGTAATTTAGATCATTGAACCAATTTATGGCTTAAACTTCTTATTTATAATTAGTCCAATTGATTGGAATCCCAACCAATAGTCCTAATTATCTAATTAATCAAAATGCATAGAAAACGAATCCACTCCATACAAATTAACAAATCGCATTAAGTTTTAAGGATTACAGCTAAGATGAGTATTTAACTTTCTACGTCTAATTAAACAATCAATATGGTTTTTCTCTAGGTTAATAGGAGCAACCTTTTTGCCCAACGAACCTATTGCTTCTATTGAGATTAACTTATAATTATATGTCACATATTACAAGTTAATCACAAAGCATTAGAATTACACGACAAAATTATTGGGTGTCAATCAACAATTAAAATCATGCAATTCATAAATGTAAATTCGGATTAAAACCCATCGACAAGTTCGTATACATCAATAAATTGAAATCTCACAAAATTGCATCGAGTTCCTCTAAATCCCTAAGCTAAGAAACCAAAATCTTACCTCCTCATGGAGATAGAGAGGCTACAATCTGGCATCTACTCGATAAATTACTAAAGAAACACCCAAAACACAAAGTGGAAGAGAGAAGAGAGAGAAATTTGGCTAGAGGCCATAGTGGGTGATTTAATCTGACCTAAAGCAAAGAAACATATATATAGGGCAGCGTCATAGTGTTGTAATGCTGCAACTAGCGTTGCAACACTGCATAGATGAGCGTTGCAAACGCTATCTGCCTTGCAGTGCACTTCCGTCTTCAATTCGTAGCGTTGCAACACTACCCTATTTTGTCCAAAATAGGTAGCGACTACCTTATAGCGTTGCGCAACGCTCCGTCCAGGGGTATTTTCGTTTGTTCGCGTTCTTTTGAAGTCCCGTTGCTCAAATTAGCTCTTAATTGCTCCAAATTAACCCCGAATAACTCGTAATGACTGATTCTACCTCTAAGATGCTCAATACCTACAAAATCATCAAATAAACACATTAAATATAGTAACGACCTAGAATTAAGAAGAGGAAAACAACACATTATCGGTGCTATCAAAGGAATCTCATGGACCTGTAGTTTGAAGCTCCAGCGGTACATGAATAATTAATCAAACTCTTTAATTAAACTATTCGATATGGATAAGTGATTGGATATGGATTTTTGCAAGTTATTTTGATTGATTCTTAGTTTGGATTAATGGATAAACTATTTTGGCATGTTCGTATTTATCGCTTTTGAATAATTGACCACTATTTGAATGATTTTTATTTGATGTCTTACTTGAGAGGGAGGGAATTAGATTAGATCCAACATGTTAAATTGTTAATCAATTATACACTATAGGAAAGATAGAGATCAATATTGAAGGAACTTATCTAATTAATTAATTGTAGAAAGTGAATTAATGGTTAGGTATTAGAAAGGGTTGAGTTCGAAAGAGAATACCTAGATAAAAAGATAGGTCTATAGTTAACATTTAATCAATCTAAGGCTCAAAAAATTATTTTAGTTGATCCATCAACGAAGTCATTGCCCTAGGACATGTTTGCCTAGTTTCACCCTGGTTGTTTGACATTTATTGCTTTTTAGGATTAAAGTAATATAGTTTTCATCACGGTCAGTCCCCTAAATAAAATGAGAAGAATCTCTGAGTAGGTAAAAGAATTGAAAACTAATTTTTTAGATGATGATACACAGTTTCTTGACTATTTGAATTATATTATTACTCGATGTGTGCGCTTGCACGTATCAACAAACCCTAAGTTATTTGGGCTAGTTTGGAACCATTACCTTTTTATAATTATTTTGTTTGTTTTATTAAAAAAATTGAAGATTTTTTGGCTAACTTTTCTTTTATTTTCTTTTTTTAGTCCAAGGCTGACTTTTCTATTATTTATATAATTAACTTTTCAAACTCAAAAAATTAATTCACTAATTTGATTTCGTGTGAGTAAATTAATGAAAATTTCTTTAAATTATGATTTTTTTTTTTTGTATTCCAATTTTTTAGTTGTTAATTTCAACCTTTTAATTTTTGATCTATTACTTATTTCTACTTGTTTTAAAATTTCCTTAGATATAAGTTTTCTTTTATATTTTATTTAACAAAATAAACACAAGCATTGTATTGATTGATAAATAATTATTTTTGCAACAAACATTTCAAATAAAATAACCAAAAAAAAAAAAAAAACGTTATCGAAATTTTCCCTGGAAGAGTGTCGAAGTGGTGTGTACATGGTTGTTTTGTTTCAAAATATTATTCGGTATGTAATTAGGGCATCTTTGATAGGGAATATGAAAACATATAAATTTGAAAATAAAAAATTCGGTGAAAATAAAATTATATTTCATGTTTTCAAATATGCATTTGTTAGACGATTCAAAAACTAGATTTTAATTTAAACAATTGTTAAAATGTGTTTGATACTAATTTACAAATAATAAAACTAGTTCAATTTTTTACTAAATGTTAATTGACAATGAACTACTATTAATTTATTTATGAACATTGTTTCTATTAAAAAAATATGTAATTATAAATAATTTATAATACATTAATAATACATATTTTAATTAACAAAAAAACGAGTTGAGTTTATAACATGACACACAATATATTTTAAAATTTTAAAATGCAAAATTTAAGTCTAGATACAATAAAAATATAAAAATGTTGTTTATAGAGTTTGTATGGCTCAAATTACATAATTTGAAAATAGTTTTAAGAAACAAAATCTGGTATACCAAACATATATTTATTTAAATCTAAAAACATAAAACATAATCTAGATTTTCAACCAAATATAATAATAATTATTATTATGTAGTTAAAATACCATTTAGTCCATATACTTGGTCATTTTTTAAAATAATTACTGTCAATGTGAAGGGAAGTAAAAATAATATTTGGTAAATTTTAATTTTAAATTAAAAAAATAGTTGTAACATTAGATAAATTAATACTAAATTTGGCTAATTTAATTATAGGAATAAAATAGGTTTATTAATTTAATTATTTTCACATTTATAATTAATTATTAATTTACTAATATATATATATATACATATTAAAATTCATGTGATTTGAATTTCAACTAATTTTCTTTAATCTAAATTATTTGATAAAAGTTTAAGGAAACTAATCGTTATAAAAAATTGAGTCAATTAAAATTTGAAAATATGTGAAAAATATATTAATATAGAAGAATATTATTACAATATATTTATTTAAATGGTTAAGAAATTAGCAGATTTTTGGAAAAGCTGAATCTAAAAGTTACTATTATTAACTTTTATGATTCTTTTAGATGAATTAATAATTTGATTTACCAAATAACGAAGTCGATTAAGATTTTCCCAAAATCACTTTCTAAAATTGCAAACACAATCCTTCAACACAATCTCAAACGGAACCTAAATCTATATACTTTCAATTCTCCAAATTCAGTTAAGTTGCTTTCAATAAATTTTAAATTTATTCCATATACTTTCAATAAAGATTTTAATTAAGTTTTTTTTAATTATTGAAATTGGTTAAATTAATAATCATAATTTTCATACAAGAAAAGACATTGTGTGAATAGATTTCCAATATGAAGGGAATGCTAATAAAGATTTTTTTTTAATTTTTTTTTATTTTTAAAAATCAACAATACCCGTAAACTTTAAAAGAAAGTTAAAATAACCTCTATAGTTAGTATATGGGCAAAAATTGCTAGTACCAAAAATACTCTTAACGTTAGTATATGAATGAAAACTGTTTATCAAAACGTCACAAACCAACTTTCTTTTCCATTTTCTCTCTCTTTTATGCTTCAATCTATGACCTAATGTTTCTTCATATCTCATATTTTTCTCTTATTTCTTCAATGCTCTCTTAATCCCCTTCTTTCGTACCTTGATCTCTAAAACTTTTCTCATTTCCCTTTTTTTCGTAAATATCAAAACTTTAAATAAATAGGAGGAGCTCTCTCATATATGAGAAGTATTAAAGAATGGAGGAAAAAAGAAAAGATAGAGAAGTGTTTAGGTCATAGATTAGAGAAGGAAAGAGAGGAAACGGAAATGGGAAGTGAGACTAGATTCTTAAATCTGCAATTTGTTGTTATCTGTATTATTGAATGTGTGATTGTTCCTTTCATTCCAGAGAAATTAGAAAATGGCGATTGATGTAATGAAAATAATTGATTGTCACTTAAAGGACAAGTTCACAAAACAAAGGTCTTTATAGAGAGAAGAAACATCTATGTGTAAGCTGTGTCGAGAATCCCACATTAGAAAAGTCAATGGACATACTCCTTAAAAGATAGATGAACTACTCCTTCAATTGTCAATTGGTTTTGAGATGGAACCTCATACTATCAAATATGGTATTAGAGTCTATAAAACCCAAATGGGTATTCAGTCCAATAAAGAGAAATTGAGATCCAATCAAGAATGGTAAACTTAAAAGAGGCACCATATTGAAAGAGCATGTTGAAAATTATTACTCATATTGCTAATTGATTTTGAGATGGAACCTCATACTATCAAATAAGTCGGAGGGAGAACCCATCATTTAGAAAAACTTGTCTCCAATGAATTTTGTAGTCTTAAAAAGCACAAAAGATGATCACGAATGGAGGCCTTGTTTTGTGACAGAGACAAATCTTTTAATTGATAATAAATTTGAGTAGGTACCATTAAACCAAATCTATTTTCTTTTAGAACTCATATTGACTAACAACACAACTTAGAAAGTTTAAATTTTATTTATAAAAATCCTCCCAATCAAATCAAATAAATTTATAATCTAAATTCTCTTTTAGTTCAACACATTAAACTTGTTTGACAAGACATATATGTCTTAATCAGTTGAATTACATATGTTCACATTGACGGTTTAAAATTCCAATTTTAGATCACACAATTTACAGAATATCGTTGACGTGTCATGTGTGCTTTCACATATCACAACGAACAAAAAACTTAGCCGCCCTTCTCCAATCCTTTTCAAACAAAACAACTTTTATGCCTTTCAAAGATTTAAACATTCAATTATATTTGGACTTGTTTCAAGCTCACACATCTCTCATTACTATAGTTGGTAGGCCACCATTAATATTTCCAACTCATAACCATCAATACATTATATTATTGTGTTCTAGGTGTCACAATGGCTTAGCTCTAGCTAACTTTTATTATACCTTTTATTCCATTTTGCATATAACCATTGTCATCTCGAGATCTAGAATTTAAGATTTGGGATTTGACCAGTTCAATCATTGGAAATGTTTGTTGTACCAAACACAATATTACTCAAAGCACATGCTAAAGGAAGTAGCAATAATCAATGTCAATATACTTTTTAAAATGAAATTTATTTGTGATAGTATTTGTTCGTTTCTTTTCGACTTTTTATATTTTTTTTATACGTATAATTTAATGATCATATTTTTTTAGATTTTTCTAAAAGTAATTAATGTCTCTTTAAAAATGATTTTCTAAGCATTTAAAAAATATTCTAATTTTAAAGAAAAAATTTAAAATCATTTAAAAGAAGTCCTAAATCATTTTCAAATGAAAGTGAGAGAGGTGAAAAGTCTTCAATGTGGGGATGGAGGTTTTGGGTTTCCTTTGCTTGTGGTGTTGGGTTGCTTCCATTATACATGGAGGGCCCATGATTGATTATAATTCATTAAGGTTATATAATGTGGTTTTAATTTTAAAAGAAAAGGAAACCTTAAGAAATTTTGAATTATAGTCAATCAATAAAAGAAAATTAGAAGAAGTGATTATTAAAAATAAAAGAAAAATGGAGGGTGATAGTTGTACTATGATATTAAATCTTCATTGACATGTCGATATTTCAATTGATATTTTCTACATTTTTATGGGTTCGATACATGAGATGTACTGAATCTGTATTCTATTATATAGTTTAAAAATTCCATGGAACATAAAAAGTAAGCAACAAAATGGTACAAATATAAATATAGTATAAATAATAAATAGTTTAATTGGTTTAAATATTTTTTTGAATTTTTGTTTGTATTATATTTCTAAAAGTATTAGTTGATATCAACAGACATTTCTATAAAATTGAGACTTCAAAATTTATGGTTGTACCATGAAATAGAAAGAGAAAAAAGAGGACGAACCACACTACTCAATTGAGAATTTTCCAATAAATGAAAGAGAGTTATCATTGTCGAATAAAGTCATTTTTCTTTGTTATTCAATCGACAAATTATTTAATGAGGTCATGAATGTGTGGCTAACTTGTAATAATATGTTAGGGGTATTTTTACATATAAAAAAATATTTAAAAATATTTACACTTTATAGCAAAAAGTTCTAAAAATATAAGCACTTTTGGAACTTTTTACTATAAAGTCTAAATATTTTTTAGATTTTTTTATTTATAAGAATTTTTCAATATGATAGTTGGTCATAAATTTGTGGTATTTTTACAATTTCTCTCTTATACGTCTAACAACACAAAACTGTCAACCACATTGTGGCAGCTTCATCCTCAAATAATTTCTCTTGTCAATGAAGATTTTTTAAAAAATTTTTTTTTTTTTACTTTAAACATCATTTTGGTTCCAAAACTTTCAAGTTTTCTATTTTCATCCCTTAACAATTTTCAAACCGTTCATTTTGATCCTTGAGTTTTTAAATTAGCTTTCATTTGAGTCCCTAAATTTCTATTTAAAATGTATTTATTTTAATTTAGTCCCAAACTTTTCTAATATTTTGACAAGATCCAAGACATTTTGGCCCCACACTCACGAGCACGTGGCAATTTACAATCAAATGGGTTTGTCATTACAAAAGAATAACAAATTCAATGTATAACAAGCTTATTTTTGTTCAATCTAAACATAATTCAACTGGTCAACACATGTATCTTCGACCAAAAAATTAAAGATTTGTATCTAACTAAAAAAAGAGTTTATTTATATGAAATGTTGCATTTTAATAACATAGATATATCTAACAAGTCACTCTTGAATGAGGGTAAAAACATGATCCAACTTCAAACCATAACTTTAATTGAAAAGTCAAATGAGCTAATGGCAATATTATTCTAAATTTCTAACTGCAACTATTGACCAATTGGTATCTAATGACATGTAACTCATTTTAGATAGCAACTCCCCCAAAACAACCTATGACATTGGTTTTATTTATTTATTATTTTTTTTCTAAAGAAAGTGACACAAGACCAAGTCAAATTTTAGAGCATATTTGGAATAGCAAAAGTGATTTAATTATAATTTTTTTTTTAAGAAATCGTTTTAATGTTGGTTCCATAATTTTAAAAGAAAACTTCTTATAATTTAAAGTGATTTTCGAAATGCTTAATATTTAATATTTAAAAAAATCACTTTTATTTCAAATAGTGATCTAAGTGATTTTAATCACTTGTTGAAAATGTGAAAATGTGATATTTTTTTTGAAAGAAATTTGGATAGCATTGCAAAATGTTATTATTCTAAAATAAAAATAATTTTGACACTAAAAAAAGTAGTTTTGACTATGGTCTTGTTACTCAAATAAATATAGGATAATAAATCTTTTCAAAGCATTAAGGTGTAAATTGAGGGAAAAAAAAAGGTTCAAATCACATCAACTATACCATCTATATATAATATTTGAACCACAAATTTAACTTTAATATATTCTCATAAACAACTTTAGAAACACAATGAGAGAAATTAAGAACAAAACATTCTCTTGTTTTCAATTCTTGAGAATTTAATTGATTTTCATATTTTATTGTATTTTATTTTCATCTTAAGGATTTAATTGTATTTTATTTCATATGTTGCTGTCAACATTTGAAACTTTGTCCGCTGAATTTTCCAGGTTTACAAAAACGGTACTTTGACTCAATGGAGACCATGGCCCAACAAACACAACAAAATTCCTAGAACGTCTTCTCTAAGGACAATGTTAACATGCATAAACCCAAAAGTTACAGGCTTTTCAAAATTCTTAATTTATGGCGGAATATTTTAGTGTTTACTTGTTTGGCTTTAGAATTCGTGACGGTTTGATTGTAGAAATTTCCCACACCTAACACATCCCATAAGAGTGAGCACAAAACAAACAAAACGAAGAACCCTAAAAGCAATCCATGTCTTTGTCAAAGCCCCAATCAACCCTAAAACTTGGTTGAAGTAAGGGAAAAGCATAGCACAATAAGTGGCTGACCAAATATAGGCTGTTTTGAAATACAACACGAAGAGATGTAGTTTAAAGGCAGACAACATTGGGAGTTTGGTAGAGAATTTTTTGTTCACAAAGGCATTATTTGTTTGGATGTTTCCTTGTTCTCCTCTCTCAACCATGGAGAAAATTGGTGAGGAATATATATTTTATGTTACAATAAATATGTAAAAGGAGACTATAAAACTGCAATGATATGACCATATTGGAAAATTTCGGTCAAAATCTTGAAATTTTGAGATTTCGATAGGTTTGAAATTTTGTAAGTTTCGTAAGGGGGAAAATTTTGATTTTCTCACAATTCCTCGAAATTTGTAGAAATTTCGGTTCTTTTTAATTAGCTATGCTAGCTTCAAGGTTTGAAAGATCAATAATGATGGAAATATCGAGGTCCCGATTTATGGAAATATCGATAAAGATTTTGGAAAATTTTATGGAAATTGATGAAATGGATGGAAATTGTTATAATTGGTTAATGAAACATTGATTGTGGTTAAATTAGACTATAATTGACCAATTTTTAATAATCATTTTTATGAAGTAAGACAATATTTAGATGTATGTTGTAAAATATATGGGTAAATGTCGATACAAAAGCAAAATTTTAAAAAATAATGGAAAAATAATTACAAAATAATAGCAAATATTGGTGATTAATTAGAAAATTAAAGGACACAAAATATTTATGTACAAGATAATTGTAAATTTTTTATCATAAAATGAAGTGGATACAAAAATGAAAAAGCATAGCATTAAACTTACATAACCTAACATATAAGGATATAAAAATCATATATTAAACATAAGAGAGATACAAAAAACATAACATTACACATAACACAACATAATGAAAAAGAAAGAAGAAAAAGAAAACTCTATTAGTAGATAGAGCTTGAGAGAAAATGAGAGGAACATTAAAGAGCACACATCAATTCAAGTTTGAGGTTAAATGATATGAAAATTCAATGGAAAAGATTTGAATGAAGTTCAAAATAAATATATGTTATTTCTCAATTTTGATTTCTTGGAAATGAAAGCTTTGGATGGTATAAGAAACAAAAACTCACATCAATCCAATTTGAGATAACATGATGTAAAAATTCAATGAAAAAAATTGAGTGTTAAAAATAAATATGTGGTTTCTTGAAAATATATATATATTTTTTTATGGCAAAAGAGAAAAAACTTCCATTGGACTAGCATAGTCAATTGCTTAAAAAAAAAAAAAAAAAAAAATCCAAAATTTCGAAGGAAATATTGAAATTTCAAGAAATTTGGAGAAATTGAGGGAAAATTCCCTTACCGAAATTTCGAGCAATTTTCCACTATGGCTAGCTCAATGGAAGTTTTTTTCCCTCTCTTTTACCATAAAATATTGTATTTTCAAAGTAACCACATATTTTAACTTCATTCAAATATTTTTTTCATTGAATTTTCTTGGAGAAAGATACATATTGGGTCAGTAGGTTCACCAGAGAATCCCAACTAAATTGACACTCTCTTAGCACCTTCGTCATACCACAACTTAATTTCACTTCACGAGAGAATTTTTACATCATTTCACTTTAAATTTGAATTGATGTGACTTTTCTCTCAACTCTATATATCATGCAAAGTTTTCTTTTTCTTCTTTCCATCATGTTGTGTTATGTTTTACTTTCTATATCACTCTTATGTTCAGTGTTATGATTTTGATATCCGTAGTATGTTATGTCACATAAGTTTAATGTTATGATTTTTCATTTTATCCATTTTATTTGATAATAAACAATTTACAATTATTTTTTATGCAAATATTTCACGTCTTTGATTTTGTAATTAACCAATAGTCACTACTACAAATTTGGCCTTTCTTGACGCACAAAAAATTTTGTTTTCATGATGGTCATGTGAAAAAACTATCGAGAAGAATATCTTTCTTGACAGATTTATATTTAACTTAACGTGTATAAACATTAAGAAAAATGTCTTTCTTGATACAAAAATACGTAAGTTTTGTCGAAATGATGATTTTTGAAATTTTGAATTCGTTGACAGCTGAAAAACGTCAAGAAAAACCTTCGTTGACGGTCAATACCGGTTAAGAAAGATATATTACTACCCATGCAATCCAAAATCAAAATCATGAGCGATTTTGGCGTGGGTGGTCAAGACAAGTGCTACTAATGATTTGCGAAGCTTATCAAGAAACGGCCCAAAACGATATCGTTTTGGGCCTCAAACTTCTTTTCCAATCTCAAATCCCTTAGGAAAGTATATAATATTTTCCCTCTTGTTCTTCAGCAGGCGAGACCCCACCCCCCAAATCGAGCTCTCGCTTGCAAACCCTCCACGTTGCCTCCTCGCCATTGATAATGACTACTTGGAATATGTTACATTGTGGTACGCCATCTGCACAGCGACTGTCCGTCGTTGCCACCCTCACGCCGCCTCCGGTAAGTTTTCGATTCTGTCTCTCTCACTCTACCTCGTGCCTAGCAACCCACGAATGCAGAGCATTGCCACCCTTGACGTCCATCCACCATAACCCCCAAGTTGTCGTTCACTCTTTAAGTTATTAATTACTGTGCTCGGTAACTTCGGCTCTTAACCACCTCTTAAAAAGCACAAATTCACAATGGATTTATGTTGTGTTTTGGAAGATTAGGTATCAAAGTCCATCGTAAGTTTCTTGATATATCTATGTGTTTATGTCTCATTTTCATAATCATTATGACTAACGTTAAAACCTTGGATTATTTTCAGGATATTAACTTAGGAAGATGGATATTGCAATTATTCAAAATTGAAAACCCATATAGGAAGCATGACAGAACGATTAAGGATAATGATGAACATGTTACTTCATTGTAAAATTTGAAAGGCACTAGTTCAACCAATTTGGTCTAAATCTACTCTGAGAACCAGTTTGAATCAAATTTTATTAAGAGCAATCAATATTACAAATTACAGAAATTTAGCAAGAGCAACCATTTGTGCCTCTTTGCCAAGCAAAACACTGCCAAATTCGACTACACTTCCGGCCAAAACACCAACGGATACCAAGAGACCACGCGCTGAAAAATAGCCTCTGAAACGCAAACCAAACCCGTCCGAAATCAGCCCCTGAAATTGAAGCCCACACGCCGGACGAAACCCCCTCAATCGGAGACCACGCGGTTGGAAAAACACTGCAGAGCGGACTACACACGGTCGAAAACAAGACCGTTTGACACCTTCCGCTGAACGAGGACTGCACGGCTGAGAACTACCCCAGCGTCGACGTCTTCCGACCGAGAAACCCAAAAAACACGGCTTCCTCTTTCTGCAGAAATTTCTCTCTCTCTAAGATGGTGTTTATGTCACGACTGCCACACTTTTCCCCCTTAAAGTTGTATCTCACGATGAAACCCTACAATTTACGATGTTCAAATAATCCACCACTCGAAGACTATCCGACCTAAAATATAAAGGTTGGATTGGGTTAATTTTGTTTTTGGGTTGAGTTGAGTTAGTTTTATTTTTGGATTGGGTTGGGTTAAATTTTTTCTATTTTTGCTGGGTTGGGTTGGGTCGGGTCGGGTCGTGCGTTGGCTATAAAAAATTTGGGTTGACCCAATTCAACTCGAATTATATATATAAAAATAAAATATACTATGTATATTTCTCTTTATTTAAAATTTAATTACTTTGTATTGATTAATTTGTGAATTTTAAATATATATATATTTAAAATTATTATGATATTTGTCTTTATTTGAAGTTTGCAATAAATATCTTATATATTTGGTATTTAGCATTTGAATTTTATGAGATTTTAGTTATTAGTCATGTGTTGTATATAAATTTACATATTTTTAATTAAAAAGAAAAAAAATAATTTATAACCTGGGCTCTTTGAGTTGCCAACCCAACCAACCCGAAAATTCGGGTTGGTCCGAAAAATACCCTCAACCTAACCCATGTACATCCCTACTACAATTGACAAGATTGAATTATTTTTAAAATTATCATTGGGCTTTAATTACATAAATGCCACAATGATTTATTTATCAAAATGTCATTGGGCTTGGTCCACTTAAATTACATGTTATTTTTTACAAATCTCCCTCATAATAACCATATTTAAGTGCCAAGCTGATTCTTTAATCTCCCTATCATTCAATTCATGTATTTAAACCTACGAGCTGGAAGAACTTTGGTTAATATTTTCCTCTTTTCCTTTGCAGTAATATATTATTTAAAATTCCAAGTTAATAAGTTGGATTGTTTAGTACATTTTTATGCTATTTGATTATTGACAAAAATTGCATCTAATTTGAGTTGGTTTTGTAAATGTTGGTATAGGAGAATTAATATATTTTGTTAGTGGTATTGTTGTTGGTTTGCAGGTGTGTAGCTAATTTTATTTAAGTGATTTGAGATATTTGTTAGTTATTAATACAGGTTGAGAAGACAAACTTTATTAGTGGTGTTATTGTTGGTTTGTAGTTGTGCTACAAATTTTATGTAAGTGATTTGGTGTATTTTGTTGTTTGTGTATAAAGTATAGATCAGGTACAATGATTATTCTGAAAAAAAGACAAAGGTAGCATGAGTTGCTTTTTTGGTGTAAATGCAAATCTTAGGTTAAAAGCTTGTTTAGGGTCAATTACAAGTTGCATATATGAGGGGTCTCAATGACCTTTTTTTTTTTTTCTTTTTTTTTCTTTTTCAAATTGGTACAGTTGACAGTAAAAAAGTCAACAAAAGTGTATAGTTGATATAAGAAATCCGTTGATAGACAATAAAACAGTTTTCTTGACATGTAGAAAACGTCAATAAAAAAGGTTTTCTTGACGTTTTTTAAAAAATAGTTGATGGACAAAAAATGTCAATATTACCTTACTTTGACATTCAAAAAGTATCAACAAAAGGATTATTCTTGACGATTTTTTTCATGTAGTTGATGGGCAAAAAACGTCAAATTATCCTTTCTTGATGGCCAAAAAGGTTTTTTGTGATGTCTTTTGGCCGTCAACAAAACTAGTTTTCTTGATGGTTAAACTTTCTTGTTGGTTTTCTTGATTTTTTTGCCCATCAATATAGACATTTTTTTTGACATTTTTTGTCCATCAACCAAGGCCAAATTTGTAGTAGTGAGTTGATATTATTTTGTAATTATTTTTTCATTTATTTGATATTATTTTGTAATTATTTTTCAATTTTTTTTTAAAATTTCTGCTCTTGCATCGACATTTATACGCATATGTTACAATATGCATCTAAAATTTGTTTTACCTTATAGATATGATAATTAAAAATGGTGAATTATAGTATAATTCAGTCACAATCAAAGTTTCATTAACTAATTATACAATTTCAATCAATTTCCATAAAGCTTCCCAAAATTTTCATCTATATTTTCATAAAATTGAGACCTCGATTGACATCAATATTTCGAACCTTGAATATGACCTCATTTGATAATAATTTTATACATGCTGGTTAAATTGCAAGTTTAGTCTATGAATTTTTAAGTTTGTGTAAAAAAGGTCTCTAAAATTTTAACTCTCTATCTAATAAGTCCCTTATATTATTATTATTATTTAATCTATTAGATTTAGAATTAAATTTTATGCCTAACAAAATCCTAAAATTTTAACTTCGTGTTTAGTAGTTTCATAAAAAATTTAAAATTTAAAATAGGTTAATGACATATTTGTGAAAAACACTTGAAAAGTGCTTTAATTGCTTCTTATTTAGAGTTATTATTGCTTGTTAGTATGGTTTAATGTGTTTAATTTTGTAAGTTTTAGGAAGCCAAGCTACACGAGCAAGTTGTGAAGAAATGGGATAAAAGTTGGTTTAAAAGTTCAAATATGAGGACTTTGGGGCAATCATGCAAAAAGGAGAGAAAATAGGGCTAAGAAGCTGAAAAAAGTGGGGTTGCAGTACCTTACATCTCGAGTGCAGCGTTACAACCTAAGGTTGGGTTCTATGTTGACGCCATGGTGCTGCCTTGCAACATTTCAACGCCACGAAAATACAAGACAGATCACATTCAGTGGTGCAAAAAAAGCATTACTAAAAGCTGAAAAAGGCTGCTAAATGTTTTAGCTACGCCTAAGCATGCATCGTTGTATCCTTTGCTGTATCTTCGTAGTCAATACTTTTAGAACACGTTCTTTGTGCGCCATTAAAACATTAGTTTTACTGACACGTGTGCGTTACTAAAATCTCACATTTGGCAACATTCTAGGCATTGTTAATGGGTAATTTACAATGGTGTTAATATTGTCGTTGAAAAATAAGTTTTAGCAACATGTAAGTTGTTGCTTGTTGGGCTTTTAATCTGATTGCAGGCCTAAATTTGTGGAGAAGTTGATCCAAAGCGAGAGACGTAGTTGCCAGATGTGGCTTCTGTGAGGCCACGTTGCAGAGATCCTTGAGCCACATGAGGGAGAGATTGATTCGTTTCAGTCTATGTAGAAAGGTAATTCTACTCTCCTTCTCTCTAACATTCAAGTATGAAAAAGCTCTCAAATCTCTCCAACTCTCTTTTTATTTCTATGGCATTTTTGCAAAGGAATCGAAGAACAACACACACATGAATGAAGAAGGAAAAGAAGAGACTATGGGTTACGTGACTCGGTTTGAGCAACTTACATCCACGTGAAGGGGAAGATTGTTTTATTAGAAGGCTTATAAAGATGATAAGAACTCTCTAATATAGATTTCACACTCTTACTTCTCTCTTTTACATAGATCTGTATTTATATGGTGTAAATCTATTACAAGAGTTTGTTATTTTAAAAATAGAGTCATTGGAGATAAAATTTCTTCAAATCTCCACCTTGATCCCTATGCATGTAACATTCTCCTTCTAGATCTGACTTGTATTCACCATTTTTAAGGTAAACAGAAATTGATCAGCTTAAGAGATTTGAGGAGCTTGAGCTTAGGAATTGGCTTCGTGAGCATGTCAATTACATTCTCAGAGGTATGAACTTTTAGCACCACGATCTTTCCCTTTTCTATTCTATCTCAAACAAAATGGTATTAGATGTCTATATGTTTTGTTCTTGAATGGTATTGTGGATTTTTGGAAAGATGGATAGCACTTTGGTTGTCATGGTAGATTCCAACTACTGATTGAGATATACCAAAGTTTACCATCGAGCTCTTTAACCACAATCCTTCTTTAATTGCTTCTACTAGTGCCATGTACTCTGCTTCTGTAGTTGATAACGCGGTGATTGACTGTAAATTACCTTTTCAACTTAGCAAATTAAGGCCATGTAAGAAAATATTGCCTGATACGGACCTCTCTTGTCTAAGTCCCTTGCAAAGTCAGGGTCAACATAGGCATATAGCTCTAGATTTGCCTCTTGTATGCTTTGATAGGTTAGCTTAACATTCTTAGACCATATTAAATATCTTAGTATCCATTTAGTGGCCTCTCAATGTCTTCTACCGGGGTTAGACATGTATTTTCTTACTAAGCTATCACAATAGAAGAGGTTTGGTCTTGTTGAGATCATTAAGTACATCAAACCACCCATTTTCTGGTTACAAGGTATTGTTTGCATCTGTTTTAGGTGTTCCAAGTCAGTTTCTGTAGGTGAATTAACTGAAGACAACTTAAAATGTTGTGCTATAGGGATAGTCACAGGTTTGACATTGGATAGATTGAACATTTTGATAATTTTCTCACACTAATTAGCTTGACTGATGTTTAGAATAAAAGAATTTTTTTCACTTGTTATTTCAATCCCAAGGATCTTTCTAAGCTGATCCATATCCTTCATGCCAAACTTTCTATTTAGGAGTTCTTTGACATGAATTAAGTCTTCTTTAGAGCTCCCTGCTAGCAACATGTCATCAACATAGAGAAGTAGATATATCTTGTCCTTGTAGGAAGATAAATTGACATAGGTACATATATCATTGGCACTCCTTTGGAACCCAATACTTTTTATGTAGTTATTAAACCTTATGTACCAGCATCTAGAGGACTATTTACGTCCATAGATAGACTTATTTAGAAGACAATAGAGGTCCTCTGTCCCCTTTACCTCAAATCCCTTAGGTTGCACCACATATATATAGTCTCATCTAAATGTCCATGTAAGAAGGCAGTCTTGACATCTAGCTGGTCTAATTCTAGGTTAGTCCGAGCAACCAATTACAATAGAAGTTTGATAGAGGTTTATTTAAACATTGGTAAAAATATCTCTGTGTAATCAATGCCCTCTCTGTGTAAAGTCTTTAGCCACAAGTCTGGTCTTAGATCTAGGTGTTTGGACTTCGGGAATGCATCATCGTACAAGCCCACGACCCGAGCAAAGAAAGATAATATTCATCGATCCAAGTCTTACCCCTGAAATGACAGTTATATTGAGTCGGCGCTGTTGAGCCAACCCTCACCTATGCAAATCTAAGAGCAATCTCGAATAAATAAAAGTTCATAGTTAGCTTAAGATTAAAGTTAAGTTACCTAGGTCATTGCTTTGAAATAGTCAGTCTTAAACAGTAAACAACATTATAAAGTAAGAGTGACTCATTTCGTGGTTCGATCTTGTATAAACTCTTTTGCACAAGGACACCCCCACTCCTCATGTCCAACATGAACGAATTAGGATCACTTCGTTTGTAGTACTTTACAACTCCTTGTAATAACTATAGAGCATTCCGTATCCAATAGTGTTACCAAAATAAGGTACCCAACCTTATCCATGTACTATAGATCACTTTGACTATTTACTCGAACCTGATCCACCTTTATGTCTCCACTTAAAGTTCAAGTACTCATTCAATAGTCAAGGGACTTTTAGGTTAATTGGATTTCTATTTAAGTAATAGATCTATTCAATAACACATTTATTGAATTTTCAAAATAAGCTCCATTGTTTACATACCACGAGTTTTAGGACATAAAATCCGATAGGAGAGCGTGCAACGTTGCAGCGTGCTTAACCTGAGCGTCAAGAAAGCGTCACAACACTTGCCCCCAACACTTGGTTGCCCGTGCGGAGGAGGGTTGTCTGTCAAACTACGTAGTGTTGCAACGCTACCATTTTGCCTTCAAGCATTGGACTTGAGCGTTGGAACGGTGGCATTGTTCCATCTTCAGAGCTATGCAACACTAGGGAGAGCATTACCGCGTTGCCCTGCACTTGAGCCTACTTCCTTCAAGCTATGAGCGAGCATTGGGCTTAAGCTTTGGAGGATTGTTGGAATGCTTGACAGGGCAGAGAGCTTTAATGAGTTGGTCTTCTTTCGTCCTTTGTTCAAATGGGCTTCTTTCTTGGTCATCTTAACGTCTTTTTGTCCTGGATGCTTCATTTGAATGCTTGTACACTCGAGTCCTACAAAGCAATCGAATTAAACATATTAAGCAGCTTAACAACCCCGAGTTAAGTAGAGGAAAATAGCATGTTTCCAGTGCTATCACTAGGCTTCTGATCAATTGTCACACCCTCTTTTAGCTTGTAGATTCACTTGAATGCTATTGACTTGCATATTTTAGAAAGAGGAGCTAGGGTTCAAGTGTCATTCATAGTTAGTGATTTCATCTCCCCACTCATTACTTCTAATGTAGCCTAGGAGATAAAAGAAGAGAAATCTCCAATAATAAAATTAAAGTTTTTATTATGAATCAAAAGTGGCCAATACAAGAAGACAATCTCTCTATTTATAGAGATGTGGAAAGGGAACCAATCCTAATCCTAATTAATCAAAGAAACCAATCATAATCCTAATTAGTCAAAGAAACTAATCCTAATCCTAACAAACCAAGGAAACTAATCCTACTCCTAATCAATCATGGAAACTAATCCCAATCCTAATCAATTAAGGATTTGACCAAAATACCCTAATTTATCCTAATCCTGCTACATTATTCTATCCCTAAAAAAAAAAACTCTTCTTCAAGTTTTAAAACAAAATTGAAGATAAAAATAAAAAAGTAAACCACTCAAACGGACACATCTCTAAACACCAGGCACCAATAACAACCATTTTTTTTACGAACCACGTTAATATATCGAATATATGATTCTTAAAAGGGAAAATTATTTCCATCAATACTTTCATCAATGAGCCCAAGAATAAAAAATACTTTGTTGTTAAATTATATGTGGACTCCTTAAGGAATAGAGGAAAAACATTTTCAATTTTCTTTTACTTAGGTTGCCCAAGAGTATCTTTTTCTTCCACATTTAAAGAATTCACATCCTCCCAGTATTTCCTCTAATATAACCTTGATCTTGGTTGTTCTTAAACGATTCTTGGTAAATCTTGGACATTTTTTGTATAACATAGGTGGTGTTGATTCTCTTGTTGTATTTCTTGGTGGTCAAGGCTAACTTCCACTCTATTCTCTTGCGGTGGAGGTAATTGTGGTTGGTTGTGTGGCTCAGTTAATTGATCTGACCAATTAGATACATTCTTTGCAGTGGCTTCATCTTCTTAACACCTCCATCGTTGATTTCATCAATTAATAGTTCCTCATCATCTGGTTCGAATGTATTAGTCCCATCGACTTTTTATTCTTCCAACACAAGCTCCTCTTCGATCTTTCTACCTTTCTTAATCAACCCGTCTTCAATTGATTTTTTTCTTTTGTTCTACTCCATTCATTTTTTTTTCGTAATTTCACAACCCATTTGGATGAGTTATTGATCTTCTTGATTGACTAAATGTGATTCTTGATGGTTTCTTGAAAAATCTTGAAGATTATAATTACGCCTTTCTTGAATTTTTTTCCAAAAGAATCCAAATTTCATTCATTCTCTTTCGAAGGTCCTCTTGATATATGTTTTTATTTGAATATTTTTGTTTTCTTGAAAATGTTTCGACCTCTAAATTTGTGTTGGAATGATTCATAGGTATTCTTTGATGTTGATGATAATAATTTCTTTCACACTTTGAATCATCTAACTTCCATTTCTTACATTGATTTCTTTCACACTCTGAATCATCTAACTTCCAATTCTTACATCGATTTCTTAAGAAACTGGATTGATTGGATCATCAGACTCTTTGTTGATAATGTCGCATTGTTATTCCATTCCAAACTACATTAGAATCTTCATCGGAATCGCTAGAATCACTATAATCAAATTTCAAATGTGGATAATGATAGGTTCTTTGAGAAAATTGTGCATGGAGGGAATTATTATGTTGGAATTCTTCTTCTGAATCATTTGATTAAAAATTCCAACACAGCTTTTGGGAGGAAATTTGACTTTCTTGCCTATAACAACTGCTATATTTTGTCTTTTCGTCTTACTTGATCAGTAATAGTCCATTATTACAAACTCTTGAAAAAAAACTCGATATCTTCTTCCTTTCTTAAAATTTAAAGGGTTCCTCTTATATAGATGTGGACTGTTCAACAATGAACACAACTCACGAAGCTCCCTCTTGCGATCGACGTCGCTAAGAGTTTTTCGGTCTTCCACCGGCGGCAGCCAACATTGACCCAGACGGATGCTCTGAAACCAAATTGATGTAGCTTAGGAGATAAAAGAAAAGAAATCTCCAATAATAAAATCAAAGTCTTTATTATGAATCAAAAGTTGTCAATACAAGAAGACAATCTCTCTATTTATAGAGAATTGGAAAGCAAACTAATCCTACTCCTAATTAATCAAAGAAACTAATCCTACTCCTAATTAATCAAAGAAACTAATCCTACTCCTAATTAGTCAAAGAAACTAATCTTAATCCTAATAAACCAAGGAAATTAATCTTAATTCTAATCAATCATGGAAACTAATCCCAATCCTAATCAATTAAGGATTTGACCATAATACCCTAATTTATCATAATCCTACTACATTAACTTCTATCCAACTTCTAGCTTCAGGGTAACTCATTGTCTCATTAAAAGTAGTTGACTCTTGGTCACTTGGGACCACAATAGTATTCAAAACTAGGTTCATATAGATAGTCTTAGTATACCTACCTGAAGGAACAATTGCCCTTCTTTGTCTATCCATAGCTAATAAGTATTAGCTCAAATCAGGTTGAGCTTCAACATTTTCAACTTGCTCACCTATGGTATCCTTTTTCTCATTTGAATCACCATGAGGGTTGTCTTGTGTAGGTGAATTTTTAGGATTCTTCATCTCAATTCTAGTGGTAAGGTTCTTAGGAATTTCAACAATCACTTCTTCCCTCTGCATAAACATTTCTTTCTGTCTAAAAATAATATATCTGCTGATCATAAATCTCTTTTCAATAGGGTGACACATTTTTTTCCTATTATTTGATGGCTCTAAAATTACCTTTGAAAACAAAGGTTAATCATTTAAATATAATACTTTGAATTAAATTAAATCACTTAGTATGGAACCAATTATATTAACATGGTTTATAACGCTTTTACAAAACTAATTATAACTAAATAATTTAGCTTAAAATACTTATTCTAAAAGTTAATACCAAAAATGCCCTAAAATAATTGAAAAACAATTGATTCTATTGAAATCATTTTTAACGAATCACTTATTAATAAATTAATATCATTAAAATCATTCTCAAACACATCTTTACTCAATTACGATAAAGAAAGAAAAAAATAGACTACTATATATATATTGAACCACAAATTAAATTATATATATTTTCTCATAATTAACAACCTTAGAAACACAATGAAAGGAAAAAAAAAAAAAAGAGAAAAACAAAAGTATTCTCTTATTCTCAATTACTTTAGCTAAACTTAGTACTAATGATTCTTTCAAGTGAGCCAATACATCCCATAACAGTGACAAGAAAACAAACAAAACTAAGAACCCTAAAAGCAATCCATGTCCTTGTCCAAGCCCTAATTTTCCTTTGCTTGAAGAACATTTCAAGAGGAAAATAAATGGCAAAAGGCCAAAAGTTCAAAGCCCCAATCAACCCCAAAACTTGGTTGAAGTAAGGGAAAAGCACAGCACAATAAGTGGTTGATAAAACAAAGGCTGTTCTGAAACACAGCCTGAAGGGATGTAGTTTAAAGGCAGGCAACATTGGGAGTTTGATGGATGATTGTCTGTTCATAAAGACATTATTGTTTGGATAATTCCTTCTTGTCCATCTCTCAACAATTGAGAAAACTGGCTGGCTGTAAATCTGAAAGTTGAGAGGAATTTATATCATTTCTCACAATAAATATGTAAAAGAAAAACCGAAAACCGAGTTATGATAATGATATTGACCTCGTTCGATAATAATTTTGTTTTAGTTAAATTATAAGTTTAGATCTTGAATTTTTAATTTTTTTGTCAAAATGGTAACTTTCCATTTTGTATGTAGTAAATCCATGAAATTCTAACAAGGTCTTGTTTGTTAACTATTTGGTGCTTTTTTTTTTTTTTTTTTTAAGAAACAAGCCTCTTCATTAAGGTAATGAAATGAGACTAATGCTCAAATACAAAATGATACTAGCAAAATAAAGACCTAATCATTATTAACTAAAATTTAAGAATTAAGGCCCCCGTTTGGTAATCATTTTTTTTTTTTTTTTTTTTTTTTTAAAATTAAACCTATTATTTCATCCTCATTTTTTACAATGATTTGCATTTTTCTTAACTATAATGGTTGGACTCTTAGCTAAGTTCCAAAAACAAAAACAACTTTTTGAAAGCTATTTTTTTAGTTCACAAGATTTGGCTTTGTTTTCTAAACCACTGCTTAAAAGTAGATAACAAATTAAGACTTAATTTTCGACAATAAAAACAAAAAACAAAATGGTTATTAAATGGGGCCTTAGGGATTTGATTGATGCAATTAGAAGTATTACATGAGAATTTTTCAAACGAAATGTAATGGAGGGGATAAATTGACCCGCTCACAAAAATTCAAAATTTAAATTGATACCATTATTAATTTACGGTTTAAATTAATATAACATCTAAAGTTTTGAGATATAATTATATTGATATTTTCCAAAAATTTACCATCTAACGTAGGAACTGAAAACGAAACTAGTAATCGAATAGGGTGATGGTGCAAGTTGAAATCAACCATACTAATTAGCAACATTGATAGAGAAATTCTTATAAATCAAAAAACAGTCCACCGATTCCGCATCCTTCTAGATTGATTTGAGAAAAAAAATATATTTTTTAAAAAAATCTTTTTTTTATAAATATTTTTTATAAAAATGGTTAAAAAATTCTTCAAAATTATTTTGAGTGGTTGTCAAATACTTCATTTTTTTATCTAAAATGATTAATTTTTTAAATTAAACACTTGAAAATGCATTCTAGATACACTTTTAATTGGTTATTCGAGAAAACTTCAATTTCAACTTTTTTTTAATAGTTTTATATAGAAATTAAATTACAAATTTAGTTAAACAACTTTTGTGCTTGTGTACTTTCAAAATTATTTAATAAATTTTGAACTTGTAATTTTATATTAGATAGGTTAGTGAACTTTAAAAAGTTACCAACATATATTCTTAAACTTTTTTTAAAAAGCCAAAAAAGAAAAAGAAAAAGAAAAATGGAAAGTTGAAAAGAATAAATTAAACGCACTTTCAAGAACTTATTATGCAATGTTTTAATTTTATGTCAATTAAGTTCATATACTTTTAAAATTGTTAAATAGATCCTTAAGATTTCAATTTGTCTAATAGATTTCCTAAAATTTTGAATTTTGTATTTAATAGGTCTTTCAATTTTATCTAGTAAATAATTCTAAAATAATTTAAACCATTTTTGTCATTTTCAAAATCACTCTGAAAAATGCTTTTAATCATATAGAATCAATTTTAATAGTATGAAAATTGTACTTCGAAGTGTAAAAAATAGTGATTAAATATATATTTTACAGTGATTTTGAACATAACAAAAATTTGTTTTTAACCACTTCAAATCACTCTCGAACATTCAAAATTGAAAATTTAGGGATTCATTAGAATAATCTTACATCGTCTAAAAGATCAAATTATAAACTAATATTTCTTTTAAAAAATCGAATATATTAGGAATCTATTAGTTACAAAATGGAAAGTTAATTAAAAATTTATTAGATACAAAATAAAAAATTTACAAACTGATTAGGCATTTTAGTTTGAAAATTAAATACAACATGGATTTTAGCTAACTTGAACTATAAACAAAAACCCAATTTAAATTTTTTGAAATAAGTAAAATTAAAGAGGAAAAAAAAAAAACAAGAACGTTATCAAACGTGAAATAACAGAATACATACCTGATATCCTCCCAACAAATGAAGAACAACACAAGCATTAGCAAAGGCAAGAAGCCAAAAGTGGTGAAAAAAGGCAGGTTCAGTCAAGAGATTTCCAGGAGTGGCATCACCAAAGGCTGCATATCCAAAGGATGCACAACACAAGTAGAACAATGTGGTCACTGAAATGGCTATTGTTGTAGCCTTCTTCATTGTTTGGTTTTCTGGTGGTGGACTCTTCAATGTATCCTAATCAATTCACCAATTCTCCCTTTTTTTTAATTATTTTTTACTTAAAAATAACTCGACTATATATGTTTTGAATTCTATTTGAGATGGTATTAGAATAGGTTGGTTCATGAATTTTTGTTAATATTAATTTCTACTTACATGACTCTTCTTCATATTTCAAGCCCACGAGTGAGGGAGAATATTAGATTTTATATTAAAGTTGTCTTCACTCATCAGCTTAAATTTTTCGGTCGACTTAAGATTCTAGGTAGATCTAGATCTACTAACCTCTTTTGACATGGTTTGTTTAATAGATTTCTGTGGGCATATTAGGATTTTCCTCTCACAAACTTTCTAGATTTCAAGAATTTGGTATAAAAATGGCTATATAGTTTATCCCTTGTCATGGATTATTCTTTAAGTCATTTATTAGATGATGAGCCAAATGGCTTAGTGCTAGTATATTACGGTGTTTCAAGTTTAAAACGGTTTAATAGGCCTCCAAACTTTTAATTTTGTGTCTAAAAGAACACTGTCGTATTAAATATATGTTTTTTCAAATTTACGGGCCTATTAGGGGAACATAAAATTAAATTTTTATCTAATTACACTATGGCTATCTATTTATTATATGTCTAATTGGTTCACATATATATATATTTTAAAAGAACACTTTAAATATAAAAAGAATCTACTAGACGTAAAATTGAAAAGTTCAAAAGAACTATCACACAATAATTTTAAAAAGTTCAAGGACAAATCTATTGAACACAAACTTAAAGCATCCAAATTTAAAGATTAAACTAGCAACTTAACTAATTATTAATGAAATTAGTTTTAATGACAAGTAATGAAATAATACTTTTCATGGAATAAATTAATGAATATAACAAAAGTTAATAGTTCTAAAAACTAAACACACATAATAATGACCATAAAATTAAGTTTAAAGAGTAAAGATTAGATTTAAACCTAGATTTTTCTTCAAATAAAACATGAACATCATCTTAAAAATAAGTACAAAAGCATCTTCTACTTTATAATTAAAAGTTATAGCTTAAATTAAAGGGAAGGAAAGAGGAGATGATGACCTGTATATTGAGAAGAATAAGTGTAAATGGATAAGCAAAAGCAATATCTCCAATAGCTTCAAATGCTATAAATAATTTTTCAGTAAGATTGGCAGCAGGGATTCCTGAAATGTTGCCTTTGATGCTACCATTCTCTGTCAACAATTAAGCTTTTATGAGCCATGAGAGGAAAAAGAGTAATTAATTAACTACACAATTTAAAAGGTTAATAGTATAGATTGGATATCCATTTCATTCACGAAGCTCAACTCGTGAGCGATTAATATTAGTTGGAGAGAAAATAACAATCTAAAGAATTGTTTGAACTCAAGACCTTCTGTTTGATGTCATTTTATTTAAGTCTCAACTATATCAAAAACTTAAATCTCTTCTTTGATATCCATTTAGTTTTTTATTTAAATCGTGTCCTTATTTGCAGCTTCTTTCGATTTGTTAAATGGTTTTTATTTTTTCTTAAGAAAATATTTGAATTTTTAATCAAATTCGAAAAGCAAAGACAAGTTCTTTAAGATCAATTTTTTTAGTTTTAAGATTTTGGGTTGGATTTTTAAAACTTTTGTCAAGATAGATATCTAAAAAAAGAAACTCATTAGTAGAAGTAGTGTTAATATAAGTTTAATTTTTAAAATAAAAAAATTTAAAAATAAAATAGTTATCAAATGAGACATAATTAAATTGATTAATTATAATTATATATTTATTCTAATTTCATATATATAGTGAAATATTTTCGAGGAAATTGGTTTTCAACCACAAAAACACCAATGAATTCAACAATGAGTGAAGAGACAGTTGCAAATATAGACATTAGACCCAAAGTATTAGCAAATATGACATAATATAAAAAAAAAAATTACAAATACGGTCAAATTTAAATAGTCTATTGGTGATAGACCATATTATTGGTAGGAGTCTATCAGTGATAGACCATATCACTGGTAAGAGTCTATCAACGATAGAAGTCTATCGCTGATAGACTTGGCTATATTTGCAATTTTTTTTAAATGATATTATACATTTGGTTATTGTTCTTAAAAATTTTACCAATTACAATTATCCATAAGTGAACATACAGAAAAGAGAAGAAAATATTTCGAAAACAAATCAAAATCAAAATAGTGTACGAAACTAATCATATATTGAGAAACGAGAAAACTACTAAGTATATTATATCAAATGTATTGATTACTTATCTTGTTGTCAATTATTTTGAGATGAAACTCTATATTAATCTAATACGGTTACATAGTTCATGAAGCTCAAATAAGTATTTAGTCCCATAAAGGATCCTGACTCGTGAGATGAAACGTCATGTTTAGCTCGCTTGGTATTAGAGCCCACGAGGTTCAAATGAGTATTTGGTTTCAAAAAACAAAAGACTCCAAAAAGGTAAATACAAAAACAACATCATCTTAAAGGGTAGGATGAGGATCACATATTAGAAAGATAGGGGAGACCTCATAATTCTTATAACATACTCGAGTTATTTCTCTTAAACTATATATGGCAATGTAAATAGTCACATAGTTTCTTATGAGGTTTTGTCTCATGTAAATAGTTTTTGTAAACATCTAAATAAATTAAAAAATGATAGGCATCACTACAACAATTTTGACCGACGTATGACAATATAATATAAACCGTCATCATTTCAGATATCATCAAGATATGATGATGGTTAAACTATAATGAGAGTAAAGAATTGGCATAAAAAAAACTCCATCATCGTAAATATATGATAACAATTAGTTATGATAGACAACTGACATCAATTTCTAATATCAGCACCTATACGATGACATTTAGATATGATGTCAGTTTAAAACCAACATCATATCCATGTCATCATATATTTGTGATGAAAAATTAAAATAAACATGTCTTTAATTCTTTAAATTTTTGGTTTGGACTATTTATCAAATAACTGTATTCATATTGTGCATAGAAAAAAAAAAAGACATAATTGAGGAAACAGAAAGGGTACCTAGAACTTGAGAAAGCCCAAGAACAATGGCAATGGTTGAGTAAGAAAATGACATGATTGTGGCAAAAATGGACAGCCATCCCATGTTGTGCATGTCTGGAATTTGGGACAACATTATTTGGACAGCTCCAAATATTATGGTTTGATAAGAACTGTCCTCTTGTACAGTGCATGAATTGAAAGCTTCATCCCCTTCTCTATGGTAACAAATTAGCTTCTCAATTGCCCTGAAATAAAAACAAAACATCCTCAGAGAAATTCAAACATTTAATATTGGTCCTAAAACTCACTCTTCTTGTTTTGGATTACATGATCATTTGGTTGATTTTCATGTTTGTGTTATCTTTAACGTTTCGTTTGATAATCAATTTGAGTTTCATGTTTGGTCATTGATTTCCATTTTTTTTAGAAAAACAGAAAAACAAATATGTATGATCTTGTTCGATAACCACTTGACTTTTAAAAATTGTATTCGTTTAAGTCACACAATTTCTTTAGAATGATCTTAATCTTTTCTTAAGAAAGCATTTGAATGCTAGGTCAAATTATAAGTCTCACATGATATTTAACAAGATGGAGATGTAATAAAGAGTGTATAAGTTAAGATTTAAATTAATACAATTATTAATTCAAAAATTTATATAACATTCAAAATTTAGGAATATAATTAATATTTTATTGAAAATGCTTAATCATAAATATATGTTTTAAGACTAAAAAAGCGAAAGAATAAGGATGAAATTAAAAAAAAAAAAAAAAAAAAGTCAACAAAAGGGGGAAGAAACCCCAAGAAATTTCTATTAAGTTGACAAACTGAAAAATGTTTAAATAGATAATATTGAAACAATAAGGACCAAATAGAAAAAATACATAGGGACTAAAATGTAAATTAAAACAATTATTACCGAATGCTGCTAGCTGTGGTTATAAGATAGGCAACGTCTGTAAACCAGAAGCTGATCATCACATTCACCGTACATATTTGCTCCCATTTTTCTCCTAAATATATCGTCAAACTTTAGAATTTCACTGGAATTGTTTTCAAATATAAGAAAATGAGTCAATTTATATATAAATATAGCAAAATGTTACCATCTATCAATGATAGAAAATAAAATCACTAATAGACATCTATCAGTATCATACTCCAATATGTCTATAATTATCTATTACTGATAAATTGTGATATTTTTTTATATTTAAATATTTTTCAGCAGTTTTACTAGTTATAATAATCGTCCATTATAATTTTTATTGATTGATTTATTTATTATTATTATTTTTTAAGTTCAAAAAATATGTGGTGGAATTTCAAACCTCAATATTTGAGTTAATAATATACATTTTATGTTGATTGAGCTGGTATTGACGACTTCTTTAATTATCAATTTCATCAAATGTAGACAAAGTACTCCCTTCTTAAATACGTGCTTTCATATTTTTTTTATTAGTATTATTTTTTTAAAAAAATAAAGGTATCTTTTGAAATTATTGAATATAATATTGTAGTTTTTAATGATGAAATTAAAGTTTCTTTATATCGTACCCATGTTTAAGAAAACAAAATTTTAATAATCCACTGTGATAACGACTTTGTTTAATTCAACTAATTTTGTGTTGTTGAAATTTATATTTTATTCCTTCCAATTTTTTAATTAGGAATTTTTTACATTTGTTAAAGGAACAACTGAATTTTTAATCAATTATTTTTAAAAAGAAAATTACTTCAATAAAATTATCTTTTGTGAACATAATGATTATCAAATGGATGGATGAGAAGTAAAATTTCACGAATTGTATGATTTATCGAAAACTTAGATAAAGACGTCAATATGAACATAGCTCGACTAACCTAAAATTTATATTAGCGATCTTGAGATAGATTTGAATCTCCCACTCCAAATATGATAAAAAGAATGGTTAGGATAAAAACTCATAAGTTTTATAAAAGTACATTATTCCCATACCAATCCTCCTGTTTTTTATTCCCTTTTAAGTAGCGAATGTTTTAGTCAACCTTGAATTAATTAAAAGTAATTTTTAAATCTAATCACGTTTGAAAAACTTCTAAAATACTCAAACACCCAATTTCTTTTAAAATTAAATGCTTCGTTAATATATATATATATATATATATAAATCAAATAGCCATGACATAGATGTTAAATAAAAAGGGGACAAGAAAATCGTAGAAGTAGCTCTAAATTAGTCAATAATAATGCTTCCATTATCCTCCTACTACTTTGATTTTTTTTTATTTTGAAAAAAGAAAAAAAAAAAGTTATTTGACCAAACTTATAAAAGAAGAAGTAACTCCAAATTAATCAATAACAAGGCTCCCATAATCCTCCTATTAATTTAATTGTCTTTTATGAAAAAGAAATGTTAACCAACTTTTAACAAGAAGAAAGAAAGAAAAAAGGTCAGTTTTGCTCAATTGTGAAAGAGTGTTTTCTTAACAAAAATTTAGAGTACAAATCTTTCTATCTCATGTTAATTAATAATCACATATAAAAAAAATATCAAATTATTTATAAAAATAGAAAAAAAAAATACTAATAGACATTAATAAACTTCTATCCGTTTTTATCATTAATAGACATTGATAGACTTCTTTTACTCTCTATCAAATAAAATTAAATATTTATTATTTTATATAAATAATTTTTTTTATTTTTCTATTTTTGAAAATTTTCTTATAAAGAAAAGAATATAGAGAGAAAAAGAGCATGTTTGGAATATATTTTCAAGTGTTTAATTTAAGAAAAAATCATTTTAGAAGAAATTGGAACATTTGACAACCATTCAAAATAATTTTTAAAGTGTGTTTTAAAACGAGACGAAAGAGAAAGTAGGTATACAAACCTAAATACAACTTCACGGCTTGAGGATAGGATTTGATTCTGAAATGTCCAACTTCCGGATCCGGATACCGATAACAATCGCACAAGAGAAACGCCAATACTGAAGTCACCGTGGGAAAAACCACCCCCAACAGCACAGGACCGGCGATCCACCCCAACTGAGCCACACTCCATGGTAGAGACAGCACGCCAGCACCGATCACTCCGGTAATAATATGAGCGATGGCCGTTCTCAAATCCCCTATTTTTTGTTTTATACAAAGAAAACTATCGTAAAGGAAGATGTATAAAAAAAAAAAAAAAAAAAAAAAAAAAAAAGCCAAAAACTAAATGGTTGTCCTAAATTTGGATGGTGTTTACCATTTCTCTGAATCAATTGTTCTTCAGCCTGGTCGTGGGAGCACGAAAGGGTTTCGACGATGAACGGCAGGGCTTCGGGTTCTTCACCGTTGTCGACGCCACCCATTTATTGGTGGTGAGCTTTGGACAATTTATTGTATGAGATTTTAGGGACGAAAGGGGAAAGGAGGGAGGATTGAGGGAGTAGAAATTGATTGAATATTATTGGTTGAATTACTTTTGATCATTGTTTTGGTGTAATAAATATGGTACGATTTAACGAAGGACAGAACAAAGGAGGAGGGGAAGACGCAATTAGTTGATTGATTCGATCGATTGATTGATTTTTATTAATTTATTCCTCTTTTATTGGTTAGAGATGCTTGATGGAGGAGATAACAATACAAAATCCTTTTTTTTTTTTTTTTTTTTTTTTAATATTAAAAAAATAAAAATTGGATAGCTCTAACCTCTTTGCATAATACTATTTTAATAATAATAATAATAATAATAATCTCTCTTCTAAGTCCTCCCACAAACTCTATTTAAAGCCCCTTTTTTTTCTTTGGGTTAAATGGTCATTTTTGTCTTTCAAGTTTATTCGATTTTAATCCGTACATTTCTATTAGCAAATTTTAGTTTTTATATTTTTAATAAATTTTTTAATTTAATCTCCTAAAACTAATTTGGACCTAAATTGATTAAATAATTATAATAATTTTCATTCAAAGAAATACAATATATGAATATTTTTTAAAATTTATAGTAAAATGCTTCTAGATAACCGTTTTTTTCTAAAATTAACCGTACAGGTGATGGTTAAATTTAAGATTTATTGAAAATACATGACTAAAATTTGATAATTGAAACTACAAAGACTAAAATTGGACAAACTTCAAAATATGGACATTAAAAGATGGTATTTTAATTTTTTTTTTAATTATTATTCTCCTCCTCTTGTTTTCTCTCTACGACCATTATAAATGTAACCCCATTATACAATATAAAATTAAGGGAAAGATACCTTTAGATTTTGGGTCTAGTTTTCATTTCATCGCTAGATTTCAAAATGTTGCATATTTAATCTTATGTTTTCGGTTCAACTTCTATTTAAAGGTTTTCAAATGTTACAATTTTACTCTTGAGTTTTGAATTTTGTATCTATTTTATCCATAGAGCTTCAAAATTTACGCTTGTATCCTTAATTATTCACTAAATACTCGATTTCAGTCTCTTGTATTAATGTTTATTGATTAATTTAAAATAAGAAAATTAACAATAACTAAATTGATGTATACTAATTTTCCATCATTATTAAAATTTTCACATCACAATTATTAAAATAAATTACCTAAAAGTGAACGTAAGATATCAAAGTAAACATAGTGAAAACTTGAGAGTAAAAATGTAAAATAATGATAAATATATGGACCAAATGCAAACTAAACTCAACATTAAAAATATAACATTATTTTAAAACTTCAAAACTAAATCGAAAATGAATTAAAAAATCAAGAGTAGAATGTAGCATTCTAAACCATAAAAATCAAATAGAAACTAGAACCATAACCTAGCTAGGATCAAAATGATATTTTTTCCCCTAAAATTAATAAATAGTTATAGGACTCAACAATACCTCCACAGACCATTTAGAATTACTTTTCAAACATATGGAACTAAAGTAGGGATGACAACCGGGTTGGGGGAGGGTGGGGATGTACTCCCCATCCTTGTGGAGATTCTTAATCCTCATCCCTATCCATTCCCCATTTTGGGGAGTCGGGGTCAGGGTCAGGGAATCCCCGTTCAGGGACTTGAGTCTCCGTAAAAAAACTCCCCATTTTTTTATTATTTAAAGTTAACTAAATTTAATATTTATATTAAAATTAAGTATTATTATTACATATATTTGTTTAAATCAACCATTAAAAAATATTTTATTATTTTTTATTATAAATTAGTAAAAAAAAAGTAAATTTATTATATTAAAAATTAAAATTAAAGAAAAAAAGAAAGAAAAACTGAAAAAAGCTACTGTTTCAGTAGTTTATATATATATATATATATATATAGACACACACTAAAAACAGTAGCTGTCAGCTACTGATTATTTATTTATTTATTTTTTTAAATTTTAACTATTATTATTATTTAATATATATATATATATATAATCAACAATTAAAAAAAACGAGGCGGGGGCAGGGATTGGGTTCGGGGTCGGGGACGTTGAGATTTAAAAATGACACTTTAGTTTAGGGATGACAAAATTTTCCATGGGGTCGGTATCCGACCCAATTGGGGCGAGGAATCCCCATTTGACTAGGTACGAGGGTTAAATCGGGGATTTAAATTGGATTCGGAGTTGGGGACGGGGTCATTTTGAAATCTCAAGACTAAATGAACACTAACTCAAAACTCTAGGACTAAAAATGTATTTTTCTATAGCATATTTATAATAGATAGAACAATAAGGGAAAAAGTCTAAAAATATAATACCTCTTTAAAATTTTAAATTTTTTCTAATTTCTAATTTTGTCCTCCCTTGTTTTGTTGCTTGCCTTCTTCTTCCTTCTTCCTTTTTTATTTTCTTTCCTTTCTCCAATTTTTTTCTTTCCGTTCTTCCTTTTTTTAATTTCCTTTCCTTTCCTCATTTTTTTTTAAAAATTTAATTTTCTTTCTCAGGTTTTTTTTATTTTTTTTATTCTCTTTCATTTCTCTGATTTTTTAATTTTTTTTCTTTCTCCAATTTTTTTTAAATTTTCTTTCCTTTATCCAACTTATTTTTATTTTTTTAGTTTCTTTTTTTCTCCAGTTTTTGCTTCCATCTCCTCAATCTTTTCATCTCTCCAAACATTACATAATACATAAATACTATTAGTAATATCCTTTACATTGATAGCAATAGAAAATATCATTTACAGTAGCTATCAATGATATCCTTTATAGCTATCAATGTAGAATGATATCATCCTATACCTATATACATCAATAACGACATACAAACATACCACATGTATCAAAAAATTAATCAAAAGACTCTGATTATTTACAAACTGTAGGAGTATATCAGCATGCAGCAGAAGCAACAAGGATCAATAAGCTATCTAATTCATCAATTTTGGCTATAAATAAAGTATGCTCATACAATAATAAGAGAGTTTCAAATCATATCTTTGTAGAACCTTTTGAATCACTAATTCAGCTGCAAATCTTCTTCAAATCTTGTTGTGAACCATCGTAAAGTCTTCCCTACTATTCTTTTGAAGCCTTAGATTGAGTTATTGGACTCAAAATAAGCTTGAATGAAGGGAATTTGGAGAAGAAGCACACTGCTGCAACTTGAAGAACTACTTCTTCAACCTTTCAAGTTTTTCAGCAAAGACTCAAAAATTGCATTAGTTTGCATTATCGATTTCTACTTCAATCTTCTATATTTATTGCAGGACAATCATGCAATGGAGAAGGCTACATGAAGAGCACCTCATACTTGGAAGATTGAAGCAAGAATAATGTGGATTTCGAGTGAGCTTCTTGGTTGAAGAAAGTGGAATTCTCCCACTTTTCATTTTCCAATCTTTTTCAATTTGTGTTTTATAAATTGATTTATAAACTCAATTTACTTTTCAAAACTTAAAACTTTATTAATTTAACAAAATTAATTTCATAAATTAATTTTCTAATAAAATTAATTAATTAATTAATTAAATTG
>NC_052357.1:50248893-50305446 GCF_009727055.1 Benincasa hispida | reverse complement strand
AAATTAAATGCGTAATTATAACACATATAATTACTAATTCTCTTAATTCTAATTTGAATGTTTCAAATTAACTTATCACGCTACTTTAAGGCTAATCCATTTACGAGCTAGTAGGGGGACCTCGTGGACCTACAGATCATGGGCTCCAACGATTCGAGATTAATTGGCTAAACTCTTTACATCGAATTAATCCTTATTCGTTAACTAATGGGTCACTCCACTAAAGCCCATAGTTTCACTCCCCTCACTATAGATATATTATGTCCACTCGATATAACTATGATTAGTAAGTTAACCCTTCACAGGTTGTTTGTAATAACGATTGGGTCAAATGTTTGTTTTACCCCCAAGATTACCTCTTGTTTCTTAAGTTCCACTAATCCTCTAATGAATAATTGTTTTGTGATCCCATCAACAAATTGAATCCCTTTCGGGCCAATGAGGGGGTGGGGCCCCTTGTTCAAGACTCGGAGTTAGCTTAAGGGAACAATCTCTCTATTATCCCTAAAAGCGGGTAGGAGTGAATTCCATCTTGCACCCTATGTCCTTAGCTATCTACCCGATCTTACCCCAGAAATGGAGGTTTATTGAGCCGGTATTGTTGAGCCAACCCTCACCTATGCAAATCTAAGGATAATCCCTAATAAATAGGGGTTCATAGTTAGCTCAGGATTAAGGTCAAGTTGCCTAGGTCATCGTTTTGAAATAGTCAGTCTTAAACATAAACATCGTTATAAAGTAAGAGTGACTAATTTCGTGGTCCGATCTTGTACAAACCCATTGCACAAGACTCACTCCTCATTTCATAATATGTACGAATTAGGATCGCATTATCTGTAAAACTTTACAACTCCTTGTAACAACTACAGAGTGGGCCGCATCCAATATTGTTACTAGAATAAGGCACCCGACCTTATTCATATATTATAGATCATTTTGACTATTTACTCGAACCTGATCCACTTTTATGTCTCCACATAAAGTTTAAGTACTCAGGTAATAGTCATGGATCTTTTAGTTTATTGGATTTATTTCTAAAACGAAATAAACAATACATATTTTCAATAGCAACTTATTGAATTTTCAGAATAAATTTTGTTGTTTACAAACCACGAGTTTTATGACATAAAACCCAACAAACTCTCACTTGGACTACAACTCCAGTGGTAACTTTAAACTATAATTTGATACCTATATGCATCAATAATGACATACAAACACACTATATGTATCAACAAATTAATCAAAATACCTCGATTATTTACAAACAAGTATAACATGATATCAAATTTAAATAACAAAAAGCATCAAAACATTACCATTGGTAGAAACATATCGACAATACCCACATTTGGCTATCATTGATAGACACATATCAATTATTGCAACTAATAGCCAATTTCTTAAATTGAAAGTTATAATTAATAGCAATATCAACTATCAATCATAGCAACTGATAGCACATTTCTCAAATTGAAAGTTATCACTGATAGCAGCAATCAGTTGTTGTCACTAATAGCAGCTATCAGTGATATTCACCGATAGCAACATCATTGATAACAACTGATAGCAACTATTAGTCATAACAACTGATAGCACAATTCTTAGATTGAAAATTATTACTGATGCAGCTATTAGCGATAGTAACTAATAGCACACTTCTCAAATTGACAACTATCACTGATAGCAACTATCAATGATTTTTGTTGATAGCAACTATTAATGATAGCAACTGATAACACACTTCTCAAATTGAAAAGCTACCACTGATAGCAGCTATCGGTGATGGCTACTGATAGCAACTATTGGTGATAGTCACTGATAGCACGCTTCTCAAATTGACGGCTACCACTGATAGCAATTATTAGTGATAGCTTTCAATTTGAGAAAATCATAAAGCAGTAAGCAAAATGGTGGTTAGACGTGGATTTTTTGGCCTTTTACTATTTTTTGTTTTATATATGCAATTATTTTATCCTTGTACTACATATTCTATTATTTTAGGCTTGAATTCTATTTATGCAATTAGCCTTTTATATAAGAAAAAGAAAATCAAATCAACCCCATATAAAATAAATTAAATGAATGTCCTCACAACTATATGACAAAAAAATTATTTTCCAAATCATAAAGGCTAAAATGCTATCAATCCCAAACTTTAAGGACCAAAAGTATAATTTTAAAGTTGATAGATCAAGTTTTATGTTAGTAGACTAACGCTCATTTTGATTAGAATATTTGAACTTAGGTTACATTTACCAAACCGTAATGAAAATTGATGTAATCAGAATGGAAATCCATTGATGGTCAATTGTAATGAGCTTGAATCACAAATGTAATGGGATTGCTTTTAATCGTGTCTACTTAAAATTTTGAATTTTGTCACAATTAATGTTACCATTACCGTTAACTTTGAGGGTCAAACAGTAAGAGTCATGGTAACGGTATTAGTAAAGGTGTTAAAATTCATATTTTTCCTTTGAAACAGTAACAATAATTGTAACAATACGATGTAATTTCCAAACGTAATTAGTTTTTTTTTTTCCTTTCAGATTTGGAAGTGAGCTCCATGTATCTAAAATAACTAAAATGGGCCACCTTTCTATATTACCATTGATTTCTTACTTTTTCATTGGATAAACTAGACCTTATTTTTAGAACAAGACAATAATCTAGTTGATTGTGCATAACATAGTTGATTGTGCTTTCCTAATGGCTTACATTTATACATTATTAAATTAGAGAGAGTTTGAGAAAAATAACTATTTGAAAAGTTAAAGTTGAGTTTTCAATTTAGATTTCGATGGAAAATAAATTGTGCTTTATAATTATACCATGTATATTGAACTTATTTTAGAAAAATTACACTATTGGTATATAAAATTGGAGTTTAATAGCATTTTTATTTAGTTTTTAAATTTGACATTTTAAGCTTTCTTTGATAATCATTTAGTTTTTTTACTTTTATTGTTTAAAATTAAGTATATAGAACTACTTTTACCTCCAAATTTTTTCATTTGTTATCTAGTTTTTACCAATGATTTAAAAAACCAAATCAAATTTATTCCTTTGTTAACTTATTTTTATTTTTGAAATTTGACTAAGGATTCAATCATTACTTAAAAAAATACAAATCTAAGAAATGGGGAGAACTTAAACTTAATTTTAAAAAACAAAACACCAAATGATTACTAAATAGGACATTAATGATTAGGATTTGTTTTCTTCTTTTTTCCCTTTTCCTCTTCTTCTTCCCAATTTTTCTCAACTCCTTCCAATAAATACCCATATTTGTGTGTCACCAAGATCCTTAAAAAAAAAATCCTGAGAAGACAAATATTTTATAGGATCTATTATATTGTACATAATTTAAAGTTTGATCGAATTATGAATTTTTGCCTGTTATAAATTATCTTTTAATTTGCATTGATGAGAATGACCTTTATAGATAACTGAATAAGAGCCTACAATTTTTAAGCACTACAAGAAATATGGTCTTTAATGTCGATTGGAAAAACTAAAATGGAAATACAATGTTGGTTTCTTTAAAAAGGATCTTTAGTATCGGTTTTAAACCGACATTGTACACAGACACACATTGCTCCGATTACCCACATCGCACGTCACTGTTGTTGCAACACACGCAGTTGTCGTTCATTTACTTATTCGTTCGGCCGCTTCGATTAACAGTACCGTCAGGTTTCGTCAGTCGAAGAGCAAGTAGATCCTAGGGTGGCGACTGCTGGGTTTTTTCGATCTCACCATTCGCCTACGTACACGTGCGCAGCCTAGCCAGACGCGTCTAGTCGTTAGCATTTCACCTCAGTTAGAGTATCCAACAACTGGCGTTGTCTCAGATGTGGGCCTATGTTCAGAAGCTAAATGATCATCATATTATAAATTAAAATTAGTATTATCTAGTTGAAGCCAACTCCAAAGTATTTGTAAAGTTATGTACATATATAATATAAAAGCTAAATGAATATATATTAAAATTATGAGATTGGTTTGTTGTTTTGATTGGTCCATGTGGGAAAATCCAGTGAGTATTTCCATTAAGCTAAGGCAAGGCTACAGCATAAAGAGAGATCGTCACAAGACAAGGTTGTTGCATGAAGTGTTTTGAATGCTTCTTCAAATAAAAAGAAGTAGATTAGATTAGTTACTTCTTCAAAAGAACTCTAGTCCTCAAAGGGAGTTCAAACTAGTGGAACTTTGTGTTAACATTGTATTTTGTTGCTTTAGTGTAATTTCTTAGAAGTTTTGGAGATATTACCTTTACTTGGACGATTAAATGCTTTACTAACTTGAGATTATATAGTTACAAAAAATTTTGGGCATCATTTTCTTTTTCTAGTAGTTTTAGTGCTTTTGTCTTCTGATTTCATATTGAACTCAGCTCTGTAAACCGGTGTTCTTTTTTATTGTCCTTCCTCAGCTTCCTTGTGGAAATAAACTTAGTTTTATGTATGCTTGTTGGTAAAGATTTAACGTCCTTTTAAACCTCTAACCAAACAAAAATATATATATTTCTAAATTTACCGAACTACTACTTATACTACTATGTAACACAAGTGGCAAGCACGAGGTTGAACCACAGAGAGGCCAAGAATTAAATCTCTCTAAAGCTAAATTTGATTATGGAAAGCGATAAAAATGTGGACTTTGGTTTGACTAATAGGAAAACTAAATCCAGAAATTAAAGAGTGTTGAAAAGTAAGAGAGATTAAGAAAGAGAGAGGTTGAACACAGACTACCTTCACCGGTTTGGAGATCATAGAATTTTCTATGAATCTAGTGATCAATTCATTATGGAAACAATCATGAATTAACTATTTCATAAGCCTAATCGAATGTAGGGACAGCCCATACAAACTCCCTAATGAGAATCAACATGTTGTTAATCCCTAAATTAACTAAGCTCGTTACAAAGACAATTTACTTAGTTAATTGTATTACATTCTTAGATTGATTGAGACATTAAGCAAGAATGGTCAATTTTATTTTAATGCATTTACAATGTTTAGGTTTTGTTATCAATTAGGTTATCCTAGATAGCTTAGAAATCATGTCATAATTCAAACTAAAACCTATTGCTACTGAATTGAGCATGCTTTCAATGTAATTACAGACATAAAAAACACACATAGCAAAGACGAACAAAGAGATTTTAGTTGGCAATTCATGAATTCTATATGCTTGTGCTAGAAATTAATTCAAAGAATGAAAATAAAAAAGAAAAAAAAATCCAATAAAAATTTCATTACAAATCTCAAAGAATTCAAGAAAATCCTTACCAATCTAAAAAACCAACGTCGTGGCCTTCAATCGTCCATCAAAACTGGCTCACGATGCCAAGATTTACGATTAAAACTAAAAATAAAATGGTGAGTTTTGGCCTGGAATGGCCAAAATTGAGCAACAAGCTCTCTAAGACGGTCTAACTCTCCTCCCCCATCTTCCCTAATTCGAAAAGGACATATTTATACAATAGTTGTAGTGTTGCAACACTAAGAAGAGTGTTGCAACGCTTTTGTCGATCCAACCCTCAAGCGTTGGAGTGGTATTGCAACTCTGATGTGATGCTGTGTTGCGACAAGGTGCTGGTGTCACTCCATTCATCCTCACAGCATCATAACGCTTTTAGGCAGTGTTGCAACATTGCCCTGCATCCATGCGTTCTACCTTTTAGCGTGGTATCACTAGAAGAATTTCGGGCTTTAATGTCGATTTTAAACCGAGATTAAAGATAGTATTATTAAAGCCCTTTAATGTCGATTGTCTTTAATGTCAGTTTTAAACCGACATTAAAGGGCTTTAATAACACTGTCTTTAATGTCGGTTGCAACTGACATTAAAGCCCTTTAATGAAATTTGCATTTGCAACTGAAGTCCAAGAATCAAATGAAGCCCTTTAAACTGACATTGAAGTCAAGAATCTGTCCGTTTTATCAATTATTGTCCTTTTTTTTTTAATTCCGTTGCCGAATCCATTTTTCGGTCAAAAAGTATAACATGAAACATCATCATCGAACGCTGTGGCTATGGCATATTATTCATGTATGGATTGTAGATCTATTATATTTAATCCGTAAATTATGCTATAAAATTATAATTTAAAAGGCCATACAATAATTCAGGCCTTGAAAACACAAATTACAAGTAATATAAACATTATGATTTTACAAACAATATGAGTTTACTGTCCCTCTCCACTTGGTAAGTATGGATCTCTTCATAATTCTTCTTGAACAGACCCCTCCAACTTCAGCAGTGTCTAGTTATAGGCATCTTTATCTGACCACTGTTGTTCAAAGGATCACAAACAAAAAAGGTTTAAGACAAAGAATTGAAAGTGAAAATATGATTAGAATTCATATTCAACTAACCGTGTTTATTGGGAATGTGCATAAATGATACATTCAAGGCAAAATTCTTGTAGTGAATGTGTTGGATCTAGAGTTCCCCAAGAAAAAGCATAAAGAAGTTGCAATACCAAATCTTTACTCCTTTGTTGCACCTGCAAAACAAGAAAACTTAATAGTTGAATAAATGAGAGAATCTTCTTTTTCAAAATCTTTACTCCTTTTTCAAGAATCTTCTTTTTCAAAATTTTCGGCAGCATAACGATGCTACCACAACAAAACCAAAAATTTATCTTGAACTTGTTCAAAGAAACACACTCCAAAAATATTTTTACAACCACTTGTTCTCAACAGAACTATCAGAATTTCCAAAAAAAAAAAATATCAAGAACACATACATCAATAAGCAAATTTAGCTCACAATGTACTTCAAATCTCAAAAGTTGTCACAAAAACTACCATAGTGCAAACCACAAACTCAAGCACCTTGAATCAAATCTAAACTACAAATAAATAGTACTCATGAGTCATAAGCGGTGTTACATTTCTAATCCAATATGGTAAAGAGAAAATAAGCACACTATAACTTCTCAAACAGGATTTTTCATATCATTAGAGTCACTTTGAAAAACACTTAGAAACTGTGCTTAAACTGCAAAGCATTCAAAAATGCACTTACCAGGAACAATTTTTAACGTGAATCCCTTTGCTGTTGCAAGAAATCCATCTCCTCCCCACCCCTTCCAAACACCTAAAAAACACACAAACAAACACCATTAAAAGTATAGGGTAGAAATCCATCTCCTCTCCACCCTTTCCAAGAGTTTGATATCAATAGATATAGCCAATTACATATCTCCAGCTCTTCTAACTCCATCTAAACCATCTCTCTTAGTTTTCATCAGTTTTCAAATTAAAAAATTGCAGAAATGGAAGAACAGAAGTTCCAAAAACCCATAAAGCTTCATATTCTTTAGTTTAAATATGGATAATAAAAAACTAATACTCTAATATGAAAATGGGACCTTCAAAAAACACCAAAAATGGAAGAATAAATGCTCCAAAATCCAATACAACAAACAAAAGTTGATTATGAGGTTAGTAACAAAATCCCATGAAATTTTATATTCAAATGCAAAAATGGAAGAACAAAAAGCTCCAAAAACCCATAAAAACTTGTATTCTACCTCTTTGCATTCAAAATTACTCCCAGAAATAACTTGAAACGATCCAAACAATGCACGCATAGTGTGCCTCTAAACTTCCCCTTCCGGCACGAACCGATCAAGAAACTTCTCATCGGCAAGAACTCTCTCCTCACCGTCGTCAAGCTCAAAAGCACAACTACGAAATTCCGGAAACTCCATCTCTTCCTTTCTTCCAATCACTCCTTCATTCTACTCGCCTCCTCCGAATATTGATTATTAGAGTTAAAATTATGACTATCTATGATTCCCTTCATGCTTTAGAAAGTCAAACACATATGGTAATATAATCAATGGAGGAAATGACTAAACAATAAGAAATTAATGATAATGAATTCGTGTTTCCACTCCAATCTTTATAATTTAGAGAGATCAAAGAGTCAAGCTTAAACATCGTTATCATAACCACAATAGTTAGAATTGAGTGACTGAAAAGTTCAGTCATCACTATTACCATAAACCTTGTTGTTGATGAGAAAGCGAGGCTCGAGCCACGATTTATGGTTTTCATTTAGCCTTTTCTGTTTGTTATGACAAAATTTATGAGGCACTACTTTACAAGAATATCCTCTTATACCCATTATCGAATTAGTTCTTATCCTTATTTGTTCTCATCTTTTTCCATAAGATTGTTGTAAGCAAATTACATGTGTTTTCTTCGGTTAGCTCTTTATTTCTGTCACGGTTCTCACATTTTTTAGTAACATACTATCCTTTATAAATGGAATTAAAGTAGGTTCAGGAAACGTAGAACTCAGAAAACGTGGGAAACTGATTACAGTTTTTGTTTATGGAAAAAATAAAATATAAGAAAGAGAGAAACCTTGAGCTGGAATACTCAAACAGCTTTCCAATGGCGGAGAAGATAATGAGGGCAACATTGGCATTGCATAAAATGGAAAGCTCTTTAGCTTTTTGAAAAGTCCCCTCCGACGCTTGGAAGAAAGTTTGCGGTGAGTTTGTCTTCATTTGGTTTTTTGCCATTTCAATCTCTAACTCGTTATAGCTTAGCTTTTTATAGGGAAAACACTGAGAAATTAAGAGAGAAACATGAAAACAGATAGTATTAGTTAGAGAAATTTCTAGTTTCGTGAAAAGAAACAGTAAAAGGTCGAACTAACCAGTGAAAAATTGAAAGGAATCGAGCCAAAATAGAAAATCGATAGGCCTCTCAGAAAGGGAGGGGACGGGGAGTGAGAGGGAGATAGAAGGCAAGATGGGCTAGGGCTTGGAAGATAGTGGATTTTCGGGAAGGGGAAGCATTTTTCGGAGTGGGATTCCGATGGGTGGGGGGGGGGGGGGGGGGAGAGAGTGGGGGGGGGGGAGGTTTTGGAGTGAGAAGTGAAGTAAATGCAGAGAGTTAAAGTGTTGAAAGCGAAGAAAAGGAAGATGATCTTGAGTAATAGAGCTTGGGTTTTGGCCTTCAGAGAGGGAATGAAAAAAATGAAAGGGGGGGGGGGGATAAAAGGAAAAAGGAAGCGGGTCTTTAATGTCGGTTTAAAACGGACATTAAAGGTACCCCTACAATGTCAGTTTAAAACCGACATTAAAAGATCCACTTTTTTTTTAAAAAAAAACCGACATTATACATCCGATTTCACTTTTTTCAACCAACATTAAAGCCCCAAAATTCTTGTAGTGTATTGGAGTTTAAGCGAGGGTTGGTGATGCTATAGTCAGAGGCATTGCAGTCATTTCTCCAATTTGATGCCCGGATGTTCAAAGTACCCCCAATTTGCTTCAAATTAACCTTGTTTGACTCCAAATGCTTGATTCTACCCCTTCGGTACTTAATACCTAAAAATAGAAAAATTAACATGTAAAATTCATTAACGAACCTAAATTAAGCTAGGAATTATAGCTCTTTTTAAGAGCTATCAATGCTTTTGTTGTTGAAATTGTGGTCTCATTCTTTCCCCTTTTTCATATCTTGTCAATACTTATTTCTCTGCAACTTAGAGAATTGCAAAAAAAAAAAAAAAAAAAAATTGGTATCATATTAATTAATGTTGCCTCTATTGTTGCTGCTCTATTTTATACATACATACATACATACATACATACATACATATATATACACGATCTTTTTTGTTGGTAAGTTATCGTTTATAGTGTTTCTTATTTTTCAAAATATAAACTAGTTGAGTTTATTTCTTTAGTTGTTTGTGTGTGTTTGATAAAATTATGTTAGAATGTAATTAAGGAGTTATTGTTCTTCTCTTCCTTTAGACAACCTTAGTTGTTGGGTTGATAAATCCACTTACAACCAATACGTTTTATCCCATCTGGTTGATCTGCAAAATCCCAGACAGAATTGAAGTACATAGGCTCCATTACAAGGTCCATGGCTTTTATCCATTGGTCTCTATCTACATCTTCCATTATTTTTTTAAAGGTCAATGGATCCTCTAAGTCATCATCAGGTATGATGACTTGAGTTTCTGTCAAACCCATATATCGGTCAGGCTGTTGAATAATCCTCCCACTATGTCAAAGCATTCTTAATACATAAGACGAATTTGATGGATCAGTTTCGTCAACAACTTTTGTTGAAGGATCAGTTTGATCGACAATTTTTGTTGATTTATCTATAGATTCTTTGGACATCTCATTTAATACCAGTTTACTGCGAGGTTGATGATTTCTTATATGGTATTCCTGTAAGAATGTAGCATTTGTCAATACAAGTACTTTTCTTCCTGGGGATCATAAAATAGACCACCTTTTATTTCTTTGGGGTATCCTATAAATAGACATATTTTTTTTAACGTCGCTCCATTTCTTAGGGTATGCACCAATACACGTGTTGGGTATCCCCAGATTTTGAAGTGATGTAAACTACCTTTACGTCCTCTCCACAGCTCATATTGTGTTTCTGAAACACTTTTTGAGGGAACCATGTTCAAATTATATATTGCAGTTTTCACTGCAAATCTCCGAAAAGACTGAGGTAACTAAGCATAACTCATCATCGAACGAACTATGTCTAACAGGGTTTGATTTCTCATTTCTGCTATACTGTTTTGTTGTGGTGTACCAGGTGCAGTAAGTTGGGATTGAATTCTATGTTCTACTAAATAGTTATAGAATTGTAAATCCATATACTCACCACTTCGATCTGATCGAAGTGTTTTAATCTTTTTACCTAATAAGTTCCAACCTCTACCTTATACTATTTGAATTTTTCAAGAGTATCGGACTTATGATGCATCAGGTAAACATAGCTATATATTGAATAGTCATAAAAAAAGCTAATGAAATATTCATACCCTCCTCTTATTTTAACATTCATTGGACATAGAGGTTTGAATATATTAATTCTAAAGGTTATTTGGCTCTAAGACCTTTTTCTAAAAGAGATCTTGTGGTTATTTTTCCCTCAAGACATGACTCACATAGGGGTAAAGAATTTTCTTCTAACTAATTTAGTAGTCCATTCTTTACTAATCTCTCAATCCTGTTGAGATTTATGTGTCTAAGTCTTAAGTGCCAAAGATAGGATTTAGGAGAAATATTTCTTTTCTTATTTTGAGTTTCGACTGTTCTAAACATCTCTATATTTAAAACAGATTTTTCCTTAGTTGGTTTTAACACGTACAAGTTATTTTTAAGTTTAGCAGAACATAATTGAACACCTCTTGAACTAATGAACACTTCATTTATATCAAAAGTAACTTTGTACATATGTTATAATAAACAGGAGATAGAGATTAAGTTCCTTTATATCTTAGGTACATAATACATATTTTTTAACAAAATGTATGCTTCTCCAGAAAATAACTTGAGATCTTCCACTGCTTCAGTCGAAATGACTTCACCTGTTCCCACCTTAAAAGTCATCTCGTTTTCTGTCAGCTGCTTCCAGGAACTAGTTTCCTAAATGAAAGAGCAAATATGATTAGCGGCGCCTACATCTAGTATTCAGGTCAAATGAGAACTTTCCACTAAGCATGTTTTTATTACAAGTAAATCAGATTTACCTTGGTTTGCCTTTTCAACCTTCTTTTCCACAAGATATTTTGGACAATTTCGTTTCCAATGCCCATCCTCGTTACAGTGGAAACATTTTCTTTTTGTAACTTTTTTCTTGCTCTTTTTAGCAGGAGCTTTCTTTTTTCCTTTTCCCTTTTTCTTCATTTGGATATTTTATCCTTTAAAGGACCAGACTTCTTGTCAAAAGGTTCGTACCAGATGTCGATTCCTTCTAAAACTTCTTTTGGGTAACAACATTTGGTTTCCCTTCTTTATTTTTCATTAATGATTGATAGGTCTGGAGTTCATTTAAGAGAGTCGTCAAGTTATAATCAATTTTATTTATCACAACATTTGTGCAAAAGGTTAGGAATCTCTTCGAAATAGATTCCATGACTATACTAACTTAACTTTTCTCGTCTTGACAGCACCGTTCGCTTTTGCTACATTGAAGTGAACCATCACATCTAGGATATGTTCTTTAATAGAGGTCCTTTCCTTCGTGCGAGAATTGTAAACATATTTTATTGCATCATGTCGTACTAATGAGGACGACTGTCAAACATCCCTTGTTACGACTCCATGATCTCTCTAGCAGTGATCATGGTTTCGTACTTTTTATTAAGCACATCAGATATGCTTGTTAAAATGTAGGCTCAGGCCTTTTCATTAGCCTTGACCCATCTGTCATAGACATCCCGAACATTTCAGTTTGCATTTGAACTGGGAAACTGAGAACATTTCTCCATTAAAACGAATCTCAGGTCATCAACAACTAGTATTGTATTTATGTTTGATTTTCAGTACGAGTAACCTCCGTGATAACTTGTAGAAATACAAGTTATTTATGCCACCTTATCTAGATATTGCGGCCAAAAGTTAGTATATATGCGCTGATTGTATGGAAATTAGCTTAGAATTACAATAATTATAAATGATCGCAATTACACCCACTAACACCATAAAGATGGAAGACAAGCCGAATTTTACTCTGTTTTGCAAGAAACCAAGTCACCGCTTACGCTCAAGGCTCACGAGAAACCGATCAACGCATCTCTGTCACATTACGCCCGTCAATCACCAATGAAGAGATGATTACCGCAATGACGGCGCAATGCAATAGTCGATCTAGAGCTGACTTTCAACCGCATGTGGTAATAAAAACAACACCGCATGCGAACTCACGATCGAAAGATGCAGCTGAGCAACACAAAAGCGGAGGATTGAGCCATGTGTATAACTAACGGTTGTGCAGAATTAACTATCTGATTGCATAACAGAAGGAATAATATCCCTCCATCTTCAGAATTACCATAACAATCAGTGGGGTCCACAAGATCGGAGTCAAAGACCTGCACCTATAAATACTCCATAGATTTCAGAGAAAACTTATGCTACTTGATACGGGGCGAATTACTGCTAGAGTGTTGAGAGAAAAGGTTGAGCTGAGTGCTTAATTGAAGAAATCCGGGAAGAAGACGAGACAAGGCCGAGAGGTGAGTCTCAGATTTATTCTGCCAAATACCCGATTTGAAGCTCTGTGTGCTACCGATTGAGCAAGCCTGAAAGGAAAGCTTTTCCTATCATCAGATCCATCCAATCAGGCAAGCAGATCTCCATCGAATCGGCGCCAAGACGTTGGCACTTATTTGTATCTATTCTATTTCTTTCATCGTTGTATTTCACTTTCTCTTTATCTCTTCATTGACACACCATGTATCAAAAACTTAATAGACATATTAAATGTTTCGATAGCTTTCATATACCATTCTCTGTCTATTTCTGTTCCTCCATTAATCACTTTCTCCATGATGTCTTTTCAATCCCCTGATAATTAATATGAATAAAACGATTACTTAATCAGTGTTCAAGGTATAAAATGCGTTTAGCTAAAACATGCTAGACGACATCCTCACCTACGAGAGCATAAGTGAAGATGCCCTTCTGATCTATTGAGAAAAGATTAGAAGAATGCGTTAACTAAAGTGAGTAGTACTTCCAGACATGGAAGCAACCTTACGTTCATTACGTTAGTCTCTGTCTTACCACAGACACGTGGGAGTGCGACCAATCATTGAAAGGTGTACGCCAAGGGAAGAGCAGAACCATATTTATAGTTTCAGCGCAATTGAGGACTTACGTTGTTTATATTATTTATCTTTCTCTTTCTATTCTGTTCATAAGACTTGCCGCCGCATCCCATGTTCTTTGCATAACCTTCAGAGCTAGCCTTGACCTCAGCATCGTGTATCATTAAGCCTGTGTCTTGTATCATTTAACTTAGGTTTACTGTATTTTATTTTCATTATCGCATCTGTATTACTTTCATTTACTTTACCGCAATTTTATATACTTATATAAAAAACACCCTTTTAAAGATTGAAAAGCTGGTCGCATATATCACAGACATACCACAATAACCTAAAACAGTCCCTGTGTTCGACCTCGGATCACACCGAGAAACTTGTGGTGGAATTACATTTGGTTCTATCGTAAGGAAACTTGTGACAACGCATGGCATACTACGTGAACATCCATAATTAACGCATATCTAGTAGTAGTATTGCATCCTTTCAAGCATAGAACAACATCAATCATACACATCAATGTTTTCGACCCAACAAGTTTATGGCACTGTTGCCGGGGATTGGTTAACGGTTTATTGTTTGAGTGTGTTTTTGGTATTTTACAGGACAGATCTCTTTGTACTGGCTGTTCAACACGGAGAGTAGTCTGATGGCTTGCGAGCGTTGGAGTGATCTAGTGATTCTAAGTGGACCCAAAGATCAAGTGTACTATTCACGCAAGAGTTCATCAGGGCCAAAGTAATTGGTGAAGAAGTATGGCTAATGAAGATATGGCACCCACAGGAAATCAAATGGGAAATTTACTAGCACATGATCCAGTTTTTCTTACTGTTGACCATAATATCCTTATGAGGGAATATGCGGCGCCTAATTTTTTAAATTTCTCACCAGGAATTTCAAGACCCATGGTTGAGGGGAACGCAAGCTTTGAAATAAGACCTATTATGCTGCAAATGATTCAGAATGTGGGACAATTTGGAGGATTACGGGGAGAAGGTCCACATGCTCATTTGACAAATTTTGTAGACATGTGCAGCGTATTCGCCATGCCTGGTGTATCTCAAGAAGGACTTAAACTATATCTATTCCCGTACACATTGCAGGATGAAGCAAAGAGGTGGGCTCAAGCATTAGAGCCAGACGAAATTAATGGATGGGAGCAGTTGGTTGATAGGTTCATGAATAGATTATTTCCTCCGTCTGTCAACGTAAGGAGGAGGAGGGATGTCTTGAATTTCAAACAAAAGGGTTATGAAACCTTAAGCACCGCCTGGGTGCGATTCCGGCAGTTAGTGAAGATCTGTCTGCATATCAAGATTCCTGATAATATTTTTATGGAAACTTTTTACAATGGCTTAGACCAATCTACGCAAGCAGTTGCCAATGCCTCTGCAGAAGGAGGATTAATGAATAAGTCATATACGAAAGCAAAGAACATATTGGATTGCATCTCGCGACATTCTGACAAGTGGGTTGATAATGGGCTTGAGATAAAAGGTCAGGAATAAGAAAGAATAGAAAGGGCCGATGTAACAACGGATACAATGAGCGCACTGGTTGAGCAAATGACCACAATGACCTCACTCCTTCAGATGGTGGCTAATCAGTAGAGGACTCTCTCTCAAGGAACAACGCAAGTTAATGTGGTGATTCATGTAACCGCTATGGATTGCACTCAATAGGGAGAGGTACATCCAGTAGACGTTTGCCTATGGAATCAACAACCAGTATATGCTATTTACGATGAATCATTGAGCAACATTCACAACCCTAGTTAGTGGGGTCATCCTATTTTTAGTTTGGATGAAAATTCCAATCAGGAGAGCCATAGTTTCTATCAATTCAGTTATCAAGGGGATTGAGGTAGCCCTCCAGTCTTCACGAATCCGGACTGCAGGCCAAGTAATTCTCAAGGTACGCCACCCTGTGACCAACTGTTTGCATATGATACCTCTTACAGCACCTCGTCTCTGGAGACATCATTCAAACATTATATTAAAAAGAGCAAGGCAATGAGACAATCGCATGCTGATTCTCTTAAAGAATTAAAAGATCAGATAAATCAGCTTACGAGGGAATTAAAGAAGAAAGCGCCTGGTACGTGGCACGGAAACTCAGGAGTATCGGAGCCAAGAGGTGTAGAACAATGTCATGCAGTGACATTGAGAAGTGGCAGGACGACAACTCCTATTATGCCAAAAGTACCAGATGCGGCAACAACTCTGGAAGATTTGACTGTTGATGATGACATTACCTGATAACGGAAGAAATACCAGTTCAGAAATAAGTTCATCCACAAAAGATGAAGCTTCTCAAGACATGAATCCTCAATCAACGCAACCTTCAGCTAATGACACACAGTAAGCGCAGAACCTCACCAAATAGCCAAGTGAACAAGAATACGGCGGGATCCTCCACCTTTCCTGTCCAGGCTAAAAAAAAAAGACGATAGCAAGCAATTTCAGAGGTTTTTGGACGTTCTCCGATAGCTACACATTAATATTCCCTTGATAGAAGCGTTAGGGCAGATGCCGAGTTATGTAAAATTTCTCAAGGATATTCTCGCCAACAAGAGAAAGATGGGGAAAATGAAATCGTTGCGCTAACATATGAGTGCAGTGCTCTGTTTTAAAACAATCTTCCCACTAAAATGAAGGACCCTGGGACTTTTACATTGCCCTACACTATAGGAGGGAAGATGGTCGGGAATGCGCTGTGCGATTTGGGGGCAAGCATAAATTTGATGCCCTTGTCAATTTTTAAGAAGCTGGACATCAGCGAAGTAAGACCAACACAATCACATTACAGCTGGCCGATAGATCGATAAAGCTCCCTGAGGGCAAGATAGAAGATGTTCTCGTGCAAATGGATAAGTTTATTTTCCTCGAGAACTTTGTCATATTGGATTATGAAGCCGATAAAGAAATTCTTATCATCTTGCGTCGCCTATTTCTCGCCACAGGGCGAGCGTTGATCGATGTGCAGAAAGGAGAATTAACCATCAGGGTCGACGATCAGGAAGTAAAATTCAACGTACACAATGCGTTAAAGTACCAGGTGATAAAGAAAACTGCCAGTATATCGAGGAATTGCGAGAAAGACATTGGCACGAACCCTTGAAGGAGCTGGAGGAAGAAAATTGTGAAGTCAGCGCAATAGTAGAGAAGAACTGCGCCGCAGTTTATGTGGAAGCTAATTTTGAACCATCAAGTTGTCTGAACGAACTTCACAGCGCATTAAGCCATCTCTGGAAGAACCACCTGTGCTAGAGTTAAAGACGTTGCCTGTGCACCTTAAGTATGCTTACTTAGGAAGTAATGACATGTTACCGGTTATCATTTCTGCATCGTTAAGTAAGGAGAAAGAAGATGCTCTATTGCAGATCCTAAGAAATAACGCAAAGGCCTTAGGATGGACGTTGGCAGATATTCGAGGAATTAGTCCCTCGTATTGTATGCACAAGATTCGTCTAGAAGAAGGAAAGACTGGATCAGTAGAAAGGCAACGTTGTTTGAACCCTGCCATGAGGGAGGACGTGAAGAAGGAAATAGTAAAGTGGCTTGACACAGGTGTCATCTACCCGATATCGGATAGTAGTTGAGTGAGTCCAGTGCAGTGTGTTCCGAAGAAAGGGGGGATAACAGTCATCACTAATGACAAGAATGAATTGATTCGCACAAGGACGACTACGGGGTGGAGAATTTATATGGATTATCGCAAGCTGAATTTGGCTACTAAAAGGTACCACTTTCCACTGTTAACGCGTCAACAACTTGTGTAAGAAAAATTTCATTCTTGTCATTTTACTACCTATCACAAGTTTTCTTGTGCTCTCGCCAAGTATAACGAGATCGCAAGTTTTTTGGGTGATATGATGTCGAACTCAGGGACTTGTAGCTAAATGTTATGCGGTAATGTGTTTGTAGTGAAGAATAGAAGAATGTTGAGGGTTATGAGCTATGAACTACTCCTACTCCTAACTATCAGATTAAGCGGTGGAAGTATGACTGAGAGGTAGAGACACGACAACTGTTGACGCATAGTAAAATGCATGGGAAAATAGATAAAATGGCGAGGATGTCTTCACTGCAACACTAAGCTTGGCCACAAGGGAAACCTTAGCGAACGCAAGCTATGCGATCATGCTATACACACTTGACGAAGATGCATGCGATGAATATGCGATAGCGTTGCGAGGCCTTATTTCTAAGTCTCTATTCTTGCTCATGTGCTCTCACACATAAGCAAGATGACCGCATACCACTATGTCCTACTTAAAGGGAGCATACACTGTGTAGTAGCAAACGGAGCTTATTCCTAAGTTCGCCATTCTTGCTTATGCGATCCATTCCACTTTCTCGAGTCTAGATTTGGTTTTTAGACTACTCTCCCAAGTATGCCTAAATGATGACTGATGCACTCATAAGACAAGGTAATCACATAAACATGGTTGACGTAAGATTATTCCTATCTCTAGTGAACACTTGCTTACATTGCTTAATGTGATCAATTACTTACCCTCCTAGACAGTTGGCTGCTGTTGACTCTACTCATAGACAAGCGTTACTACAGCTTCAGACAGTAACTAGGATTTTTTCATAACACTCACGTAATGCACACCTCTCGGTAGTTTGCTACATGCTTCATATATCTATGCCGCATGATTAAGTATGTGATACTCTACCAATCTTACTTAGTGATGCAATGAAAGTAAAGGATGCTAGGTAAATGAAGGTGGGGATAAAATCGAAGGAAAATATAGAAATGCATTAATCACAAAATGTATTAATCTCTTAAGCTACAATGTAATAAAATACAAGGATAGAAGAAAAATGGAAGGCCAGATGGAAACAAGGTCTTGCTTCCATCTGATGTGTGTCAAGGCTACCGGTGGTGCCATTGATGGGCGGTGGAGTAGACTCTCTCGAGCTTTAATCTAGCGAAGGCTCCGGTTGTCACTCGGAATGGTTAAGGGGATGAAGAACTCTTAAGACTATCTTCTCACGCTTTGGTTTGGATCACAAGGATCCATCCGAAGGTAGAAACTTCAGACGGAAAACCTTGGATGATTCGAAGTTCTTCTCAACGACTTCTATTTATAGAGCTCGATCGCCGACAGCATTAATGGTCCTTTTCTGAAGTATCAATGTATTCCACCCTTGCGGTCATCCCTCTATTATTTGTTATACTCTGTAGCACAACCTCTATGTGATGGGCGCATGCGGTTAATGGCCGCAACATCCATGCGTCGAGCATATGCGATGCCTCTGCGATGGCAAGATTTCCCATATGCAGTCGTCTTAGCGATAGCCTGGCTTCCACGCGTGCAATCGATTTCCATGTTTGCTACATAAATAAACAATTGAACGCATAATAATGCATAATAGTGGGTTAGCCGAGATTCTTAATTTCGATCGACGAAAGCTCGTTTTCTCATGAATTCTTAATATAATCGTCGCATCTACTACTTAATAGCCCTCATAATTCTAAATAAAAGACCTATAATGACGTGCATTTCTATCTGTCATCACTCCTCTCGTACATGCCTTTCTAGAAATTAGGATGAGCAGCATCGCAATGCTTCAAGAATAGCAATGCGACGTTGCGAGGGCAATAACTTAACTCCATTTTTCTGCAGTTGATGTTGTTTGCTTTTTTCTTCAATTACAACCTAATCACAACTCTATTAACTCTAACAAATTTACAAAACTTTAAACACACATTAAGGCCCCTTAATAAAAAGCCAATTACAATAATTACAATAAAAATGAAGAGTAATCTAATGCAAAAACTGGAAAGGCACCATATCAGCAACCATTTCATGCACCTTAAGAAATTCACCCACCATACTCAAATCAACGTAAATTGAGTGCTTAAATCATGCTCTGATACCAAATGATAAAGTTAACATACATAATACGGAAGTAAACAAAATGCACTTTAATTCCATTAATTTGAGAACAAGTATGCATAATCATAGTTTCCAACATTAGGGTTTCAGGTTGAATACCATTGATGATTTCCACTTATAACTTGCAATCTTTATTAAATTGATCTTCAATTCTTGTACTAGAACTCCATTGATGATTTCCACTTATTCCTTTAGTAGAGTTCTATTTTTCTTTTTTCAATTCTGCATGCCCATAATTCAAACGAATTATGAAGTATTTGAATGAACTATTGAAGGTTCTTGAGCGAAAAACGCAATCGGACCCAAAATTTCAAATTTACAAAATGTTTAGATGTACAAAAACAAATAGAAATTATGCATCTAAAATTAATTTACAGCATGCTAAAACTAATTTACAAAAAAGTAAAATGGGTTTCAAATTCTCTTACCTCTGAAGATCGATTCTTCAAGAAGAATACCCTCGAATCAAATAGACACCACCATAATGAAACCTCCGTATTCTCTGGATGAGAGCCTAGGAGGAGTGAACTTTGGCTATTTTGGGAGAGGGTTTGAGAGAAAAGAGGAGGAGGATGATTGTTCAGAGATCTCAAAACAGTTGTATGTTTTCTCTATGTTGTGTTTTTGTTTAAAAAACAGAATGAGAGGATGATGATAACACATACCTTACTATCAGGTTTTCTAGAGGAAAAAAGGGGAGGGAGTTACATCTCCCTCTCAAAAATTGTTTTTAAAATTAAAATTAATAAAATAAATTAATTTTAAAAAAACTTTAATATATATTTATATGATAATTACTTTATCATATAATATATATTAAACTATGTGTTATACAAAAAATAACATATAACCTGTAATTTAATATTGTATTCAATACAATATAACCTATAGTTTAATTCTCTCAACAACGATACTTAATATAAATATCATTTATACTAAATTTAATTATATGAATCCAATTCACATAATTATTATTTGAATCATATTCAAATATTTATTTCCTCTCAAATAAACTTTATACTATAGTCTATTACATACATTATAATAATTATATCATATATAATTAAATTAAAATAATTATATCACATATAATTAATTCCCTCAATTAATTTGAACAATTTGAATCAATCCAAGAATTGATTCTCATTAATTCTCGTTGAGCTACAGAGGGGACCTCATGGACCTATAGCTTGAAGCTCTAACTGTACATGAATAATTAATTAAACTCTTTAATTAAATTATTCACCATTCTTTAACTGTCAGACACTCCAATAAGAACCGGCATCTACACTCTTTGCACTACAGATATATTTTTGTGTCCATTAGATATAACCAGTCAACGGTACGGTGATTCTTCACAATGTGCTCGTAAGTACAGCTAGGCCAAAATTACCATTTTGTCCTTGTAGTTACATCTAACTCTTTAAATACCACTAATCTCTTCATTGAACAATGAATCATTGTCCAACTATGACCAAACCCCTTTCGGGCTAGGAAAGGGTGTGGTGCCACATTGTATAAGCCCCGAAATCAGCCTTTACGGGAGAAATTTATCTACTTACCTCGACATTGGAAAATGAGTGAATTTCTTCTTGTGTAGTTGTGTTCCCAGCTTCCCAATCAGACGAATCCCCAAAATGGTAGGCTTGTTGAGTCGACGATCTGGTCACTCTCACCCATGCAAATCAAAGGACTGCCTTCATAGGCATGAGTTTACAACTCACTCAGGATTCAGGTCATGTTACCTATGGTCATCCTGGTGAAATGTAATTCTCTATTATGAACGACATTATATAATAAGACTAAAAATTTTGTGCTCCGGTCTCATATAGTTTTTCCTTTTTTTTTATAGAATACCCCTACTCATATGTCTTCACATAAATGATCAAGATCAGATAATTTGTAGCAATTTATAATAATTATAAATCTATAAAGTGGACCGCACTCGTAGTATCACCAGGATAAGGTATCTAGCCTTATCCATCTACTACAGACCATTTAGGTTATCACTTAAACATGATCCACCCGTATGTCTCTACATATATGTTTAAGCTATAAGATAACCTTCGATGTTAATTTATTGGTTTGTGGGTTTAGTGCAACTAAATGTCAAATAAAACGTCACATATTTTATTAAATAAGTAAGATATTTGTACAATACAATTATAAGCTACAAAACCTATGAGATTTAGGGCATCAACCCAAATAGTATTTAAACAAAATAATCATGTAAAAGGATTAATTGACCACTTGACACTTCAAATATCACTAATTTAGTGGATTAGGTGTTCAAATTGAGAAAAATCCACTATGGATCTAAGAAACAAATTTTCAATTTTAATTTAATTTAATTTTATTTTCAATTAAAATCAAATTAAATATAATCTAAATTCAATTTCTTAAAATGAATTTTAAAATTGAAATTGATTTATCAATTCATTAAATAATTAATTAAACAAGTTTAATTAATTAAATAATAATAACTTAACATTAAATATTAAATTAATAAAACACCTAATTCAAACATAAATCCCTAATCACATAATCAATATTTAAATATATTTAACTCTTCAAATATGTTTAATTTCAATAAATTAAATGTTAATTATATCGAATATAATTATCCAAACCCTAATTTGAATTTGTACACTTCAAATTCACTCAATATTCTAATCTAAGGTTTAATCCTTTTACGAGCTAGTAGAGGGACCTAATGGACCTACAAATCATGAGCTCCAACGATTTGAAATTAATAGGCTAAAATCTTTAAACCAAATTAATCAATATTTATTAACTACCAAGGCACACTATTATAACTCAGTAGTTGCACACACCTCACTGTAGATATACTTTTGTCCACTTGATTTAACCATAATCAGTAAATTGATCCTTCACAGGTCATTCGTATTTATAGCTAGGTTAAAATTACTATTTTTCCCTTGTAATACATCTTGCTCCTTAAGTGTCCATTGATCCTCTATTGAATAATTAGTTGATGGTCCATCCAATAAACCAAATCCCTTTGTCACAAGAAGACGATGCCCCTTTATTCAAAACCCGCAGTCAGTACTTAAGGAAACAACCTATCTGTTGACCATAAGACAATTAGAAGTGAGTTCCGTCTGTAAGACTATGTCCCTAGTTATCTATCTGATCTTACCTTAAAATGTGAGGCTTATTGAGTGGTGATGTTCAACTAATCTCACCTATGCAGACTAAAGGATAATCCCGAATAAACAGGAGTTCACAGTTAGCTCAAGATTAAGATCGAGTTACCATAGGTCATCAATTTGAAATAGTTAGTTTTAACAGTAAACGGATGTTAAGAAAACTGACTATTTCGTGGTCCGATCTTATGCAAACTTATTTTGCATAGGATGTTTTCACATGAACGACTTTGGGATCACATCGTTTGTATCAATATGCAAAGGGGGCCGCCTCCATAGTGTCTCCAGGATAAGGTACCCAACCTCATCCATATACTTATATTGTTTATTATTTTCTTTTTTATGTTGCCTAATTTTCGAACCCACTACTTGATTGATTTAAATTTTTTCGTAGAAAATAATTTATTTAAATTTTAAAAGTTGCAATTATGTTAATCAAACAATAACACTTCATTAATTCGTCTTTTCTTTTTATTCACTTTGGCTTTGCTTGTAAAAAAAATCACAAAATCGATAAACCGACTGGCTGATCGTCAGTAGATTTCACACACTTTTTTTGGTCGGTTTTCTCCCAAAGTGGGTACGACCGATTGATGCGCATTCCTAGATACACCAATAAGGGTAAATTTGGAAACATAAAATGAATATCTGCTTTAATGTTTTTTTGTTATAATTGCAAAATTTGAGAAACCATTGCTAAATTTGTATATTCAACATCCTTCATTGCATTCTTATAAGACAATAGATCCTCAACTTCATCATCAGCTTCCATAGCTAGGATTTCAGTTAAACCTATATAACGAATAGGTGGGTTCGCAACTCTCCCACTACGTCGAGGTTCCCTCAACACTTGAGGTGGATTTGACCTACTAGATGAACCTACTTCAACAACTCTTATTGAGGTAACAGGCTTTTCAACAACTCTTGTTGAAGATACAGTAGTTTCTTTGGAAAGCTCATTCAACATGATTTTGCTTCTAGGTCAGTGCTTTCTTATATGATCCTCCTCAAGAAAAGTAACATTTGTCTATACAAACACTTTATTTTCTTTAGGATCATAGAAATAACCTCCTCTTGTTCCCTTGGGATAGCCTACAAATAGGCATAACCTTGAACGTGTTTCTTGTTTCTTAGGATTAACCTGAAACACATGTGTTAGGCAACCCCAGATTCTGTAATGATATAAACTAACTTTACGAGCATTCCATAACTCTAAAGTTGTTCTGGCAACACTCTTGGTGGGAACACAGTTCAGGATATAAGCTGCAGTCTCTATTACATAACCCCAAAACGAGCCAGGCAAGGTAGCGTAACTCATCATCGACTGAACCATGTCCAATAGGGTTCGATTTCTCCTCTCTGATACACCATTCTGCTGAAGTATACTAGGTGCCCATCTTCTATCATATAGTATTGGAGATCAAAATCCAAAAACTCTCCACCTTGATCAGATCGAAGTATTTTAATCGTTCTATTTAATACGTTTTCAACTTCAGCCTTGAACTCTTTGAACTTTTCAATAGACCCAGACTTATGTTTTATTAAATAAATGTACCCATACCTTGAATAATCATCAGTAAAAGTGATGAAATATTCATAACTTCCGATGGCTTTTACATTCATCGGACCACAAAGGTTTGAATGCACTAGTTCTAGAAGCTCTTTGGCCCTATGACATTTTCCAGTAAAAGGCCTTTTAGTCATTTTGTTTTCAAGGCATGACTCACACACAGGTAAAGAATTTTCTTCTAACTCGCTTAGAAGTCTATTCTTCACCAACCTCTCAATCTTATTGAGATTTATGTGCTCTAATTGTAGGTGCCAAAGTTGGGCGTTTTCTTTAGGAGAAATTTTAAGTCGCTTATTTTGAGTTATGACAGTTTTAATCATCTCTATGTTATGGAGAAAATTTGTTGCTAACAAGCTTAACACATACAAATTACTTTCCAGTTGTGCAAAACAAATACCAACACCATTTTTCGAAATAAACACTTTATTAATAGAGAAAATAGTTGATATTTACAATCAAGCAAAGACTTTACAGAAATTAAGTTCCTCTTTAAATCGGGAACTACATATACATCATTCAGAATGAGAAATTTATTCTGTAAAGTCAACCGAAGACCTTCCACTGTCACAGTTGAGACGACGTGTCCGGTTCCAACTCGCATCATCATCTCACTAATACCAAGCTGCCGCTTGGAACTAATTCCCTGAAATGAAGAACAAACATGGTTAGTGGCCCCAGAGTCAATAATGTAGGCAGAATAATCATTTTCCACTAAACAAGTTTTCAAAAATAGTAAATCACATATACCTTGTTTGGCCTTCTTCTTCTCAGCCAAGTATATGGGGCAGTTTTGCTTCTAGTGCCTGTCTTGGTTGAAATAGAAACACTTTCCCTTGTTAACCCTCACTGGTTGCCTACCCCTTGGAGCAGCAGGTTGTGCATTAGCAGACGCCTTCCCCTTACCACTCTTCTTCTTCTTTCACTTTCTAGTGCCAAAAGAAGAAGGTGCAGACTCATTGAGTAGAGTTGTCTCATGCTTTTGGGATGATGAAACAACATTTTCTTCACCAACCTTCTTCTCCGTGATTTTCAGCAAAGATTAGAAAGTCTGCAACTCATTGAGTAGAGTTGTAAGGTTGTATTCAACCTTTCAGAACAACGTTGCTAACAAAGTGAAGGAATTTTTCTGGTAAAGATTCTAGAATTATGCTAACCTGGCTGGCCTAATCGATGCTCGACATGTTCATCTTCGCCACATTAAAATGGACCATCATATTGAGAACATGTTCTTAAAAAAATATTCCATATTGAGAACATTCTCGAACAAATGTTCCCTCCTTCATCCATGAATTAAAGATGTACTTTAGAGTGTCGTGCCTGAGCTGCGCGGACGATTGTCTGAACATTTCCCTCAGAAACTCTATGATCTCGCATGTTGTGATCATTGGCTCATGCTTCTTGACCAAAACTTCGTTAAGGCTGGCTAAGATATACACTCGGACCTTTTCGTTCGCTCGTGTTCAGTGCTCATACGCTTCTCGAACATTTTGAGTAGCGGTAGGAGGTGGAATGGGAGGACACTCCTTCGTAAAGACGAAGCGAAGGTCATCGATGATTATATCGTGTTAATGATGTTTTTCCAAATAGCGTAATTTTCGCCAGTCAGTTTATCGACAGCAAGTAAAGAAAATGTAGCGGTAGCCATAATTAAATTGTTGAAAAATGAACAAACTTAATTAAGTCTACTTGCATTAAATGACTTTTAGAAAACCAATCAAGTTTTAGCAAAATAGTTCTAGTGTACCCTAAGTGACATCTATTTTGCAATGATGCTACAGTGAGGCAGGATAAAAGTCACCGTAGGGTGATTAAGTGTCCCTTCACTGGAATGAGACAATCTCAACCATTAGACAGAAACAACTCCTTGTAACTGAATCTAATAATTACCATTGTTTGATCCAGAATTTGTTAACATCCTTAACAATTCTGTGTAAGTGTAACCCCTCATTTTAGGCCCTAGAGTCCCTCCCTAATGAGCCAACCTTAGGGAAAAGCTTAATAGGACAAGAGACTAAAACAATCCTATCCATTTCTGGAGATCAAATAAAGCGTTATGCAAAACTTCCATCCTTTAGGGAGACACCCACGATGCCATGAGTCGATGCATGAAACTTTGTCCAATTTAATGAGAGAGACCGAGGGATATGTTGTCACATGTTCCACTCCCACTTGCTATAAATATGCTCTCTATTCACCTTGGTATTGACTTACCCAAATGCCACCCGTAGGGGGACACTTCTGAGGTGCCTCGAAGCCGAGGATAGATCTCATGGTGTAAACTTTTAAGGAGAAACATGTAGAAGTGAAGTGGAGTATCATATACTCCATTTACCTCCCACTGAATGTTCTACCTAGGGTTCATTAACTTAGAAAATCCGACTACTGATTTTATCTAAGTGATTTGTTTAATTTGCTAAAAAACAACACTTTCTTTTGATGATTAAACAAGTTTGATTCAAGTCTTATTAAACTCTTTAATAGACTTTCATCAAATTTTCATGCATGTAACAAATCTATCTAACTCATCTTTCCAGTAGGTTCCCAGGTAGGGGTGCGACGTTTACATTGACTTAAGTATCCCAGCCTAGCCAGAACTAGCCTTAGCCAAAAGGTCCCTTATAGGTACATTTTTTACATATTTAATCTTTTATCATAATCAATTGAATCCTATTAAATCGATTTAAAAAATTAAACTTAGATTTCTAATCTTATTATAAATGTGATCTTAGGTCTATCTCAATCAAATTTTAAAACGCTTTTAAAAGATGATTAAAGCCTAAGGTTTGCATGCAACTCTTTATTATTGATTTTAATTCTAATTTCATTTATTATAACTTTTATAAAAAATGAAACAATTAAAACCATTCAACATTGCTAGTTAGACATACATAAGTTATTTATAACACTTATAAATAAACCTAAGGTAGTATCATGCTTCATGCAATGTTTATTCTTTACTAATATATAACTTTTATATAAACAAGTAATGAACTAAGTTATAGCATACATCCCATACATACATACAACCTTATATTATAACATTTATAATATAAATTATGCATGGATATTCTATAATGCATGCATATATTATAACTCTTATATTATATGATGCATGAGAATGCTTTATGTAATTTAATCATGCATACTAACATATTATAACACTTATAATATAAAATGATGCATGAAATTAAATGCATAACCTATTGTGGGTTTTAAAACTATATGACATACATTATGGCATATAATATAAATATATATCACATGCAAATTTAATAAAAGTTGATGGACTAGGATAGTATATCTCAAAATCGAAAAGAAAAAGCTAAACATTACAAAAGTTTGAGTCCTTCGGTTCGAAACAGGTGAACCTGTCTTGAATTGCTCATCTTGATGCCTTGCAGCTTGATCATATAACAAATCCCTTGATCGTCGAGGAACGTGCCTCGAGTGTAAACGATCGTGTAGCAATGATCATGTAGCTTTGGACTATGCGATGAGCATGATAGTCTACACGATCGAGTAGCGTGTGCCGAGTATCATATACTATGCGATCTTGTAGCTACTAACTATGCGATGAGCCTAATAGTCTACATGATCATTTAGCACACATGCTTTGCGTCAATATCATATACTACGCGATCATTTACCCCTCAAACGTCTACACGATCATGTAGCCAATGCAACATGATCGAGTAAACACTTTACACCATCATGTAGCATTAGTTGTGTGATCGTTTGGCAGATACTACACAATCGTATAGAAATATCTACACGAATGCATAGCCAAATCTAAACGATCGTCTAGCTCAAGCTACACGATGCGACCACTGTTTCGTCTTCTCCATCGAAATGAACTGGAACTCTTGCGTCTTCTACTTCATGAACGACTCAAAAAACACTAACGAATACAGACTCGATTGTAAGAATTATGCCAAAAAACGCAAGGCCCTTACAATTTAACTTTTGTAAATTTAAACAGAAAGCCAAAAAAGAGACAACTATCCCGAAACATCCATCAACAAACTATCCACAGACATTTAACCATTAAACACAATATGATAACTTGTAGAAATACAAGTTATTGTCTCTCAAAAGTTGGAACAATTAGGGTTTTTAATGATAAAATCTCATCATTCTTAGAGAAAATGCATGGAATTACTCAAACACTACCAAACTCATGCAAAAGAGTGTTTATTACCGAAAAGCTGCTTCACTATCGTATAATATTGTAGGATTTCAACAAAGATTCTAAGTGTCATAGGCAACATCAACGCATAGGCATGCGTCGGAGGTGTTTCAACGCAAGAAAGATTCATTGATTCAAGCTGTTTGTGCCAAATCACCACTTGCAAGCATGGGCATCTGCAGCTGGCGGCGTCTGAAAAGTGTCTGAGTGTCAGGCGGCTGACCAGGGTATGGAATTTGATGCTGCCCCATCATCAAGCTGATGAAGAACAACGCCTATAAATAGAAGAAATCCTATCAGATGAAGTGATTAGCTCATTTTGTATAATTATGATATTTAGAGACTTAGAGTTGTGCTGCTGTGACAAGAAGAACACAAGAAGGAAAAGATCCACCCCCACCGTCGATCAAGGGGTGGAGAAAGCTTAGCTCGAAAAAATTTTCTTCCATTTCTTTTACAAGTTGGTTGTACACGAATTTAAATTGAGCCAAAGAGGACAAAGGATTGTACTCAGCGGCTTAACTCTTTTCTTTTCGTCCCAATTCTAATTTTCTTCATCTCATTTGATTGAGTATTGATCTTGTAAAGACAATCTGTTTCTTTATGAATTAACATATTTGATCTACTACACTTCGCTACTGTTTATTTCTTGCTTTACGTTATATGCATCTATAACTTCATGCAAAGTCTATTTCTAAACGCCTAAGCCAATTGAATCACTTGGTAAAAGCTATTTTAGCTTGAATTATTCGAGAGAATAAACAAGCAAGCATTAAGTTAGAAACGCTTGGTACATCTAGAGATAGAAGCACTAATGTTTTATTGCATTATGTGACTAACGCATACATCCTAGAGATAGAAAGTTGTATGGCATTCGTATTGAGAAGTGCTGAATAGAAGGTAAGCAGAAATCTAACGCATAAACAGAGATAAACAAGTCATTTCCATCCGCATTGTATTCTTGTACGTGTACATTTCACTTAGATCGATGCATACCACTTGCATTGAACACCATTTTCACACGACCCCCCTTTTTTCTACTTGACTATACCTTCTTGCACGCATACAGCAAACTTAGTGTAGATAACTCATTCCGCATTCACTTAGGATACTTCTACATTAGATACAACGCAAACTCTGCGTTAGCTTTAATCTAAATCTCTGAGTTCGACCCTGGACTTACCAAGAACCTGAATTGGATTTATACTTGGATCTGATTCAGGAAAACTTGAACGCATAAAGAGGAGTGTCACGCGTCCCTTCATGCATCACTAACACATCACCAATGCATCCTTCACATTTGCACTCTTTTTCCAATTTCCTCATACAATACACTCCTAAGCTCACATCACAAATTGAACGAACACAATACAAAAGTAAAACCCACCAAATGGTAAACGATTTCAATACAACAAATGGAATTTGGAAATCAGAACACAACCTGGCTCTGATACCAATTGAAGGAACTCGTTTTACAGAGAACCTTTGAAGGGAAGCGGGTCGTCCAAATCCCATTTCGATTGAAACAAAACATTTACAGTAAACAGTATAGATTATGCATCAAAATATAAATTACAACATGCTTTCTAAATAAGAAACAAGGTTATGAGATTATACCTTTGAAGAACGCTTCTTCGCGTTAATCCCCCGAACCTTCACGAACGCCTCGAACAAGCACGAACACTCCAAATAGCAACAACCAAACTCGAACCAAAGGAAGACACAACCACTTGGTTACCTTGGTATTCTCAGGGTGAGAACCCAAGAGTGGTGGGCTCTAGCTATTGAAGGAAATAATAAAATAAAATTTTGTTTTATTCCACTTTGCCATAAAAACTGCTTAACTTCCCACTAAGGTGGTTAGAGAGAAAAATAGGATAATTATCATATATAATCAATAATATAAATAAATATGACAACCAACTTATCATATTATATTTATAACCTATAGCTTTAATATTGCATCATATACAATATATAAACCATAGTTCTTTTTCTCTATTTTATGGCATTTAATATAAATCATATTTATATTAAATTTAACAATTATGAATCTTATTCATAGAAAATATATTTGAATCATATACAAATATTTGTATTTGAATCATATACAAATATTTGTTCCTCCAATTAAACTATAATGTATCAAATACATTATGTCACTTATATCATATATAATTGTATTAATTTAATTATATCATATATAATTAGATTCTCTCTTATTAATTTGAACATTTAAAATTAACCAAAAACTGATTCTTAACTAAATTCTTTTGAGCTACCAAGGAAACTTTATGGACCTGTAGCTTGAAGCTCCAACGGTACGTGAATAATTAATTAAACTATTTAATATCATTATCCACCATCTGTTAACTGTCGGACACTCCATTAAAGACTAGCAGTTGCACTCTTCGCATTACATATATATTTCTATATCCATTGGATATAACCAATCAACAGTACGTTGATCCTTTACAAACTCCTTAAGTACCACTGATCCCTCTAATGAACAATAGATCATAGTCCTACTATGACTAAACTCCTCTTGAGCCAAGAGAGGGTGTGGCACGACATTGTTTAAGACCCTGAATCAGCCCTTAAGGGAGCAATTTATCTACTTACCCCCTGCTTTGAGAAAGAAGTGAATTTCATCTTGTATAGCTGAGTTCTCGCTCCCCAATCAGACGAATCCCCAAAATAGTAGGCTTGTTAAGTCAGCGATCTGGCCACTCTCACCCATACAAATCAAAGAACTGCCCTCATAGGTAGGAGTTCACAACTCACTCAAAATTAAGAACATGTTACCTATGGTCATTCTAGTGAAATGAAAGTCTCTATTATGAACGACGTTATATAACGAGACTAAACATTTCGTAGTCCGGTCTTATACAAACTCCATTGTATAGAATATCCCCGTTCGCATGTATAATACATGAATGAATGATCAGAATAAGATCATTTGTAGCACTTTACAACAATTGTAATACCTACAAAGCAGGTCATACTCGTAGTGTCACAAGGATAAGATACTCAGCCTTATCCATAAACTACAGACCATTTAGGTTATCACTTAAACATGATCCACCTATATGTCTCCACATACATGTTTAAGTTACAACAATAACCGTGGATGTTAGTTTATTGGTTTGTGGTTAATGCAACTAAAATATCATATATTTCATAGAAAAAATGAATAAAATATCAAATATTATTAATCCCATAAATGTTTGTTCTTACAAGGTTTACATACTATAGAACCCTACAAGATTTAGGGCACCAACCCCAACAGATGCTTACAGGACACACGAACTCTAATTTTCACCCTGATAAGGATTCTAGGAAATCCATGTCAAGATCAGTGTTTACTCTTAATGGAGGAACAATAGTTTCAAGGAGCACTAAGCAGAGATGCATTGTTGACTCCACCATGGAGGCTAAGTACATAGCGGCTTGTGAAGTTGCTAAAGAAACTATGTGGCTCAGGAAATTCCTGACAGATCTGGAAGTAGTTCCAGACATGTCAAAGTCCATCACCCTTTATTGTGATAATAGTGATGCTGTGGTTAATTCTCGAGAGCGTCAAAGTCACAATCATGGGAAGCACATAGAGCGAAAGTATTATCTCATCCGAGAGATTGTGCATCCAGGGGATGTGATCATCACGTAGATAGCTTTGGAGCACAATGTTCCAGATCTGTTTACAAAGGCCTTTATCGCTAAGATGTTTGAGGGTCACCTGCAGAGTATGGGTCACGAGACAAGCCACATCTAATCTAGAGCAAGTGGGAGATTTTTTACTGGGTGCGTGTTATGCCCTAGTTTATTGTTTTGTATACTTGTATATTAGTATGACTTTTATATTGTACAATCCACTAGCTTTAAGACAAGTGGGAGATTATTGAGGTTAATTCCCTAAATCTCATATGGTCTTATAGTTTGTAATTGTATTGTACAAACATTTTATTTATTTAATAAAATATGAGATATTTTATTTGACATTTTGTAGTATTAAACCCGTAAACTAATAAACTAACATCCAAGGTTATCATCTGTAATTTAAATATGTATGTAGAGACATACAGGTGGACCATGTTTAAGTGATAACCTAAATGGTCTATAGTAGATGAATAAGGCTGGATACCTTATCCTAGTGACACTACGAATACTACCGGCTTTGTAAATGGATCTGATCTTGATCATTTATGTGAAGACATGTGAGCCGTAGTATTCCATACAAAGGAGTTTGTATAAGACCGGATCACGAAATCACTAGTCTTATTATATAACACCATTTGTAATAGAGACTTACATTTCACCAGGATGACCGTAGGTGACATGATCTGAATCCTGAATGAGTTATGAAATCCTACCTATGAAGGCAGTTCTTTGATTTGTATGGGTAAGTGTGGTCAGATCGTCGACTCAATAAGCCTACCATTTTGGATATTCGTCTAATTATGGAGCTGAGAACACAACTACACAAGATGGAATTCACTCCTTCCCCAATGTTGGGGTAAGTAGATAAATTGCTCACTTAAGGGTTGATTCCAAGGTTTGAACAATGTGGAGCCATGCCCTCTCTTGGCCCTAGAGGGGTTTGGTTGTAGTTGGACTATGACTTATTGTTCATTAGAGAGATTAGTGGTATTTAAAAAGTTAGATATAACTACAGGAGTAAAACGGTAATTTGGCCTAGCTATACTTACGAGCAATTTGTGAAGGGTCATCATACTGTTAACTAGTTGTATCCAATGGACACATAAATATATTTGTAGTGCGAAGAGTGCAGCTGTCGGTCTTTAGTGGAATGCCCGACAATTAATGGATGTTGAGTAATTTAATTAAAGAAGTTTAATTAATTATTTAAATACCATTGGAACTTCAAGCTACAGGTCTATGAGGTCCTCTCTGTAGCTTAACAAAGATTTAATGAGAATCAATTTTGGATTAATTTAAATCGTTTAAATTAATTGAGAAAATTAATTATATGTGATATAATTAATTTTACTTAGTTATATATGATATAATTGCTATAATGTATTTGATTCATTATAATATAGAGTTTATTTGAAAGGAAATAATTTTTTTAATATGATTCATATATTAATTATATGAATTCGATTCATATAATTGAATTTAATATAAATGGGATTTATATTAAATACCATTGATGAGAGAATTAAATCTAACTACATCTACCATACTAAAAATAACGCAAATTGGGTGCTTAAAACATGCTCTGATACCAATTGATGGAGCTGACATTCACCAGACGAAAGCAATTAAGGATCTAAGCACTCCAACTATATTAATTTTAGCTAATTAGCATGCACGTTCATAATTTTAGTATATTAAGGTTTTAAGTGAATACCTTGGATGATTCTCTTAAATTGACTGGTTTCACCAAGAAATTCTTCTTCGATTTCTGTAGTACCCAACCACAAGTGTCTTCTTAATTAATCTCAGACCTTAGATTGAAGTGTGGTCTTCAAATTGAGGGGAATTTGAAATGGTTTTGAGAGTTGAAGAAGTAAGAAAAAATAGTTTTTATTTTCAGCTTTTTCAGTTTGCATGGCCTCCAAATCTATTTAAAAACTTCAATATGTAGAAGCTTGTCATACAAATTAGATTGAACATGATAAAGCCACTTCGTATTCCATCAATCCTTAGTGGCTTGAGATGTAATTCATAATGGAATAAGTGGGATTATCCCACTTCCAATTTTTCCAATAAATTGAATTATTTGAAAAAAAATTAAAACTTATTTTAAAAAATGATTTTCAAATTCAATTTAATTTAAGTTAAATAATTTCAATATAAAATTCATGATCCAAAAATCAATTAATCCAATTTTATAATTTCGAATTTCATAAATTTAAAATTTAATAATTACTAAATTAGAAATTTAATTAAACTAATTTAATTAATTTAATTTAATATCAAATATTAAATTAATATGACACCTCATTAAATATTTAAATTATATTTAAATATTGTCAACTCCTTAAAACCATAATATTTAATTTGATAATTAAACGTCAATTATATCAAATATAATAATCCAAACCCTAAATCAAGTGTGAACATTTCAAATTCTCTTAACACGCTATTCTAAGGTTTAATACTTTTTACGAGCTAGTAGAGGGATCTAATGGACCTACAGATCATGAGCTCCAACGATTTGCAATTAATTGGCTAAACTTTTTCAATCAAATTAATCAATATTCATTAACTACCGAGGCATACCATTATAGCTCAGTAGTTGCACTCTCATCACTATAGATATATTTCTATCCACTTGATTTAACCATAATCACTAAGTCAATCCTTTATAGGTTGTTCGTATTTATAGCTAGGTTAAATTTACCGTTTTACCCTTGTAATATATCTTTCTCCTTAAGTTTCCACTGATCATCTAATGAATAATTTGTTTATGGTTCTACGAATAAACCAAATCCCTCTCAACCATGAGAGGGCAGGGCCCCTTTGTTTAAGACCATGAGTCCGTACTTAAGGAAACGACCTATCTACTAACCTTAAAATAGGTAGGAGTGAATTTCATCTTGCAGAACTATGTCCCATGCTATCTATCCGGTCTTACCCCTAAAATGGGAGGCTTATTGAGCGGTGACGTTGAATCACTCTCACCTATAAAGATTAAAGGATAATCTCAAATAAACAGGAGTTCATAGTCGGCTTAAGATTAAGATCGAGTTCTTCATCGAACTGAAATAGCCAGTTTTAACTGTAAATGGTTGTTATAAAGAAAAAGTGACTATTTCATGGTTCGGTCTTATGCAAACATCTTTTGCATATGATGCCCCCACTCACAAATTTTCACATGAACGACTTTGGGATCATATCATTTGTATCAGTATACAAAACGGGTTGCATCCATAGTGTCGCCAGGATAAGGTACCCAACCTTATCCATATACTTTATTGATCCCCTTTTTTATGTCTTTATATAAAGTTTAAGTACTCATGTTATAGCCATGAGTTACTTTATTGAATTTAGAAACGAATGTAATTCAATAACATCTTTATCGAAAGAAACCTCAGTAATAACTTTATTGTGAATAAAATATATTTACAAACCGTGAGGTTTAGGATATTCCCAACAATGATGTCCCACAAGATGCCATGACTATTTACTGTGATAACATAAGTGCGATTATTATAGCCAAAAATCCAGTTCAACACTATCATACCAAACATATTGATATCAGATACCACTTTATTCTTGACCTTGTGGAAAGTAAGCAGATCAAGTTAGAGTATGTCAACAATAAAAATTAATTAGAAGACATCTTTACCAAGGTGTTCGATGTTGATCGTTTTGAGGCCCTAAAGGCAACTTTCCGTCTTTGTGTCTTGAAGGCATAGCAATTAAATTCGTGGGTCGTTCAACTGAGGATCTCGATCCATCAAGCATGCCAACCCATGAAGTTATTGTTGCAAATAATTGCCTTAATGATGGTTGTTGGGAGTTCAAGTAAGTTTAACAATGTTTTATTTTCAAATTACTTTTTGAACTTGAATTGTTGGCAGTTTAATCGTGGCAGGTCTCCTCGTTGTATCGTGGGTTTGTCCTTTTCTCAATCGTCTCCTTACAAAATCTGTGTGCTTGCTTATCATACTAAGCCTCCTCTAATGGTGAGTACTCGTTAAGGAACTCACACTTTTGATGGAAAAATGGTGAGATACAAATAGAAGGCTAAACAAAAGTTGCATGTGCCTAACAATGTTCCTCCCGCTTCAATCAACAAATATGGAGTTCGCGTGTGCGGACTCCCCTCTCAATAGAATGAAATCAGAGTTTTTTCTTCCTTGATGAAGTGGAGACACTCTAGAGTAGGATTGATTGAAGAATCAAAAGGAAAGAAAATGTAAGCTCTTCTACCTTGACATTATCTGACCTGATTAGGCCTGTAAGAGAAATTTGTCCAAATATTGAAAAATCTACTTCAAGTGATTCTTTCGATCACATGCATGATTTTATAGCCATGCCTAGAAACCCTAATGAGATTATTGAACTGCCTGTCAATGATCAAGTAGAAGTTAGGGTTTCCAAGGGTAGATTAATTTCTGATGAAAATCTTGCATCTGGTTTTGGGATTGTTGAATCTACTGTTTATGCTTCTGATACTGTTTTGGGAGAAATTGTTGCTATTCCTTGTAGTTCTGAGTTTATAATTTGTTTGTACCTTTTGAGAGTACTGTTGAGACTATTGTTGAATTAGTTGAAACTGAAGGTGCAAATTTCTCTAGAGAAAATATTTTAAAGATTGTTGTTGAAATTATTGTTTCTACTTCCTCTATGTTTGATTCTATTGATTCACTAAATGCTCTTGTGGTTCCGGCTAGGGCTAGTATTGGACTTAATGAAGAGGATCAAATTGTTGAAGAGAATGTCAAGACTCTGACTGAGTCTTCCTCTTTATCAAATCAAAGACTCGTGACTAATGATTTGTTAACTACTAAGATTCTTGAAAATGTGAAACATACTGCTTTAACTGATGATGCTACTGACTCCAACAATCAAAGTCATGTGAATTAACCTCATTTTTCTCATTATGATGAGAAACACAATATTACTACCACGAAGCTTTGATCAAGAAAAACTGTACTTGATGCTGGTGTTTCAAATGCTGTTAATGTGAATGGTGATGCCTTCTCTGAGACATTTGATAATGTATCTAAGAAATTTGTTTCTAATGAAGCTTCAGACTGAGGTTTCAAGAGCACCTCATGTTGGGGTTGGTACCATAAATCTCGTAGGGACCTATAGTTTGTAATTGTATTATACAAACATTTTATTTATTTGACATTTAGTTGCATTAATCCACAAACCAATAAACTAATATCAAAGATTATCATGTAGCTTAAATATGTATGTAGAGACATATGGGTGGATCATATTTAAGTGATAACCTAAATGGTCTGTAGTAGACGGATAAGGTTAGATACCTTATCTTTATGACACTATGAGTACTACCCGCTTTGTAGATGTTATAATTGTTGTAAAGTGCTACATAGTATCTGATCCTAATCATTCATATGGAGACATGTGAGTGGGGATATTCTATACAAAGAAGTTTGTATAAGACTGAACCACGAAATGACTAATCTCATTATATAGCGTCGTTTATAATAGAGACTTACATTTCACTAGAATGACCATAAGTAATATGACTTGAATCCTGAGTGAGTTGTGAACTCCTGCTTATGAAGGCAGTCTTTTAATTTGTATGGGTGAAAGTGACCAGATCGTTGACTCAATAAGCCTACCATTTTGGGGATTCATCTAATTGGGGAGCTGGGAATATAGCTACACAAGACGGAATTCACTCCTTCCTCAACATCGGGGAAAGTAGATAAATTCTCCCTTAAGGGCTGATTCCAGGGCTTGAACAATATGACGTCACACCCTCTCCTAGCTCAAAAGAGGTTTGGTCAAAGTTGGACTATGATTTATTGTTCATTAGTGGGAGCAGTGGTACTTAAGGAGTTAGATGTAACTATAGGGGAAAAATGGTAATTTTGGCCTAGTTGTACTTACGAGCAATTTGTGAAGGGTCATCATACTGTTGACTGGTTATAACTAATAAACACATAAATATATCTATAATTCGAGGAGTGCAACTGTCAATCTTTAGTAAAGTGCCCGACAGTTAATGGATGTTGAATAATTAATTTAATTAAAGAGTTTAATTAATTATTCAAGTACCATTGGAGCTTCAATCTATAGGTCCATGAGGTCCCCTCTTTAGCTTAACAGGGATTAAATGAGAATCAATTTTGGATTAATTTAAATTGTTCAAATTAATTGAGAAAATTAATTATATGTGATATAATTAATTCTTCTTAATTATATATGATATAATTACTATAACGTATTTGATACATTGTTTTAGAGGAAATAAATATTTGAATTTGATTTAGATATTATTATGTGAATTGGATTCATATAATTAAGTTTAATAAAGAGGAATTTTATTAAATATCATGCATTGTTGAGAGAATAAAAATTATAGGTTATATTGTATTTGATACAATATTAAACTATAGGTTATGTGTTATATTAGATATAACATATAGTTTAATATATATTTTATGATAAGGTAGTTATCATATATTAATATATTAAATTGTTTTAATTTTTTTTAAATGGTTTGGGAGAGAATTGTAACTCCCATCCCTTTATTTCTCTCTATTTTAGTGCATGTGGAAGTAGTACTTAATAAACTTATAGAATTTTCAAAAAGTGATAGAAGTTTTTCTCTGGAAAAACAATTTTTCCTCTCTATCACTTCCTCTCTTCCAAAAACCTAAGAGCCTGCAACTCCTTAGTGATTCTCATCCCATTAGAGAATACATAAAACTCTTTTCGTGGTGGTGACTATTTAGATCGAGTTTGTTCGTGACAGATATGGGGAAATGAAATATGTGAATAATGGTTCTTCAAGGGTAAGTTTTCTCTCACTCTAATTCTCCCGTTTTCTTTTGTTTGCATGCTGCAAATTTATGATTATGCATAACATTTGTACTCTGTAATTTTCATTATGTAAAAATAAATTTTGGAGGGATCTCCACGCTTCCGCTCAAGGACCTTCAAAGGTTCCTTCAGCTTAAACAGTGATGATACTGGTTCTGCTCGTGTCACTAGGGCCTCCACTTAGGCCAAAAGAAAACATCAAGCTACTTCCATCGTTCCCTCTGTGCCTTTAGATAGTGTTTCTTTTACTCTGAAAAGGGTGCAAGCCTGTGAAAGTATGTTGTTAAACATAAAATTATGGATGAGAAAGAATTACCTATCCGTACTCAAGAGTGTGTTGAGCTTATGGATTTGATTCATGTTACAGGACCTGAACGGACTGTTTTCAACTTCAGATCATACTATCCCCAGCTTGTTCGTGAGTTTATCGTGAATCTTCCTTCTGATTTTGTAAATTCAGCCAACCCAATTTAGCAGATGGTGCATATTAGGCATCATTCATTTGTTTTCTCTATTGCGTTGATCAATCAATTTCTGCACTGAAACGTGCCTGAGAATTCAAAGGAACAATGTCCACATGGCCACGAAAGGGTCAATTGCCTACGGTGTTTTGAATGTCAAATATGCCCTTATGCATGGGATTGCCATTTATAATTGGTGTCCATCCTCTCACAAATCAGGACTTATCCATTACTCTTGCAACCTTGCTGTATCGAATAAAGACTCAAGCTCAGTTTAATTATGGTGTGTTTGTGCTGAACTTGATTAAAAAGCACATTCGGTCCACAACTCTTAAATTACTTATTTTTTTCCCTTACCTTATCTGTGGTATTCTCTTATCCCAGAAGTCTAACCTTATTTCCCTTATAGAACTTGTTGGGCCTTCTCTAAGCCTCTTTTCCATCAACCCGAAGCTTCTGCAGGGACACACATTTCTGACCTGGACACTTCCACTACGACTCATCATCTTCGTGGTCCAAGCAGAGCTTTAATTGAGTCATCTTTTGATAGCCGCATCCTTCACCTGTTAACAAATAAATCTCGTGACCTTGAGTCTGTGATGAATAGACATCAGGAGAGAAAGACTGAGGTTGATGAGGTTCTACAGATCATGGGGCTTGTCTTGTCCAAGGATGGAGGAACTACTTCTCAACCGAAGAGTTGATTTTTTTCACAGCCAGAAAGGAGGAGTGCTTGGTTGTGGTTGATGTGTTTGGCTTTGCTTCTAGTTTTATAGTTTGATACTTTTGTTACATCTAATCTTCTGTGTAGGTTGGTGCTACTCTGGACTTATGGTTATGATTTGATTTTCTTTGAAAACCCTTGTTGTTTGGACTTGTTTTGTGTTGTGGATGATGTTATACTTTTTGTCAAGCCTTTATTTCAGACTTTTTTTTTTTTTTTTTTTTTTTTTTTTTTTTTTTTTTTTTTTTNAATGGTTGTTTGCTTTTGTTCTGCCTATAAAAATAATAATAATAATATATAGGTCAAAGGGGGAGCTTGTTGGAGATTTGTTTTGTTGTCTTTATATTTTTCTAAGGCAGTGGTTTTTGCAAATGTCTTAAATAAAGTCTTAACATCTATCTGTGGCACCAGAATATCTTTCTGCAGAATATTTTCCTTATCTAAAAATATCCGACTGTAACATTTTATCCGCTATTTTTCCTTTATATCAATATTGATATCTGTAATTAAAAAGTTAGCATTTTTTTTTCTTTTTATCCCTCATTTCCTTTTAGGTCCATATCATATCCATATCAATAATTTATATTTATATCGGTATCAATATCAATATCCATAATTAAAAAGTTAGCACTTTTTTCGTCTTATCTCTCATTTCTTTTTATATCCATATCATATCTATATCAATAATCTATATTTATATCAATATCAATATCGGTAATTAAAAAGTTAGATTTTTTCTTTTTATCCCTCATTTCCTCTTAGATCCATATTATATCCATCTCAATAGTCAATATCAATAATCAATAATCTATACTGATAATTGAGCTAGCATTTTAATTTTTATACATGAACTTTTTGTCATTTTCCGACACATTTGTGGGAATGTTGTTTTTTTTCCATACGTGATTTTTGGATTAATTTGTTACAAAAATATAATTTTAAAATATATTAAATAATATTCTCTGGTTAATGCAAATAACGGTTGATTTTGTTTACAAAATTTTATTGTTTTTATGTATTTATATCAAGATGTGTGTTTTTTCAAATTGAAAGTTGAATTAGATAAGTGTGATTTTAAATAATTACTATTATATTTTTAAATTAAAAAATTTCTAATTTTCATAAAAATGATGAAGACTTAGAAGACAAAAGTTGGATTATTGAAGACTCTAAAGCTAAATCTCCCATAAAACTTGAAAGAAAACTTTCATCACATTTAAGAGAAAACACATCAATTATCATTTAATAGAGATTGTAATCACTATATTATGTTGGAACGATACAATTTAAAGTTCATTCATTTCAACGAATTAAATTTCTTTGAAAATTTCATCATTATTTGGTCATAAACTTTAAAATTGTGACAATAAGACCGATATTAGTTTGACTAAAAATGATTATCATATAACAAGAGTGTGTTTCTTATCATATTTTAATGGATGTGATACCATCTACTATGGAAAAAAAAGATATTTTGTGTGTTATAATCGAGATAGGTAACAACTAAAACCATGTTTATATTAAAATTTAAAATATCGATTTCGATAAAAACGTCATAACGTCATGTTTCTAAGAAAGAAAACAGTACAAATAGGCATCCTAAAATTTGGATAGAAATAAAATGGGCTGGTCAACGTTTATGTAAGGTATAATGAAAGAAAAGAAATGTTACGTACAAGCCATGTGCTTTTGAAAAATCATCCAATGTAAGGAAAATAGTGATAATGACATTGCCTCAGACTCCAAATAATATATATTTTTTCTTTTTTTGAAAATATCAAATAATAGTATATATTGTGAGAAATTAACGAACAACAATTTCTTATAAATTGGCCTATACTCCTTGTATCCCATAGACCACAACTGGTCAAAATAGTGAGGTAAGCAATGATCAATACTTGTACATCTTCGATTATTCATTGCAAAGGAGGTTGTCTTCTACCAAACGTCGGGATTAAAATGTTGATGTCGATGTGGATATCGAAGTTTTACTTTTATATATTGATGGCTATATATCATAGATATTGTTTAATGAGAAATTTTAGACCAATCACCAATTGTCACGTCATTTCTCAAATTAATAACGAAATTACACGTTATCAAATTTGGGACTAATTAAAAAGTGATGTGTCCCAAATTAAAATCAAAGATGTAAATTGACAAGTTTCGATGATGCCACATGTTTTCATCGTGACCGTTAGATCAAATTAATTATTTTTGTCCAATTAAATATAGAGATTTGGCTAAAATCCGGTTGAGCGCAAAAACAAGCTTAATTTGACCCAAATGCTAAATTAGTTGGACTTAAGGGTTAGGTCCATGTACCATCCAAACCCAAACCCAAACCCATAAAACCCATTAAAGGACTCTATAAAACGAAGAGTTTACTTCATTTGACAAATTAGAAATTCTGCACTCCATAGAGTCCAAAGAGAATTCTCCCAACAATTAGAAGACTCTCTAGCTTTTGAATACTAGACCACTCCTTAAAGCTCTAGTCCTAAAGATACATTCCCATGCACTCCGCTTTCATACATCAAGTGTACGCATTCAATTGAGAGAGAATTAGATGATCAAGTATTAGAGATCGAACCACATTCACATCAAATCTACATCAACACAAGTTCAACTCCACGAAATATATTTTTTCAGAAACCTCGTGCAAACAGATATCAACCTTATGTTTTTGTAAATTAAAAAAAAAACGTAATTAAATTAATCATTAAAACTTTGTTTAACAACAATTTCATTTTATATTTATAAGTTTTGAAATTTTATCTTTTTCCTCATATTTTCTTTACAATGATTTTCCTAAGCTTTGTTAAGAAAGCATTGAAATTTTTAGCTAAATTTCAGAAATTAAAAATTACTTTTATTAGTTTCTAAAATTAAATTTGGTTTTGATTTTAGAATTTGACTAAAAATTTAAACCTTCATTTAAAAAATATATGAAAGTTTTTGGTGAGCAAACAAGAAATAATACAGAGAACTAAAAACGACATCTTTGTCAAACAGGGTTCTGAAGTTATTTAAATTTACATGAAAGGAACTCTTCAAACCATATTTTTCACAAACAGCCTTTTAGTTTGAATTATTCCACTGAATGAATTCGTATAGAATTTCAAAAAACAGCCTAAAATATTTTCGAATTTTTATATTTTATTTATTTAAATAGGATCATTGTTGAATGCATTTAATATGGATTAATTGTTATATTGTCTCTTCCAGTATTTTCAGCTTTTTAATATATTATTTATCTTTATTTTTCGATCTAATTTTTGCGTAGGTAGTGATGAATGGTGGCCGATGTTGCAGATGTTGATATGTTATCTGATTCATTGCATCTGTTATGTTTAATAGTTCTTCATATTATTTTTTTTATGCAGATTCTGTACCTATTGACTGCATATTGAAATGGGTAAGTTAAAACATTTTTTTATGTTGATTAACATTTTGTACCTATTCTGTATCTAGATAGTTAAGTGTGTTTTTGTTGAAGGATTTACATAAGACAATGATGCTAGATGGTTGTTCCACATCATTTCTACTGATTTTGAAAAATAATGTTCATTGATTATTCATTCTACAAGTAACCTACTAGACATTGGTAATAGATACCACACCCCCTTCTAGATTATCTTCTTAATCTAAAAGAGGTGTATGTTGATAAAATAGTAAGCCATAATAGAGCTCCTATATCGATTATATCAGACAGAGATCTGAGGTTTACTTAGAAGTTCTAACCTAGATTGCAGAAGGTCCTCGGCACTAAGTTGCATTTTAGTACAGCGTTTCACCCACAGATGGATGGGCAGTCAGAGCGAGTGATTCAGACATTGGAGAACATATTGAGGGCTTGTACGTTGCAATTTAAGGGCAGTTGGGTTACATACATGTTGTTAGTAGAGTTCCCTTATAATAACAGTTATCATTCCAATATTGGAATGACCTCGTATGAGGAACTGTACGAAAGACTATGTAGAACTCCAATCTGTTGGAATGAGGTTGGTGAAAGGAAGTTAGTAGGGGCCAGAACTAGTGCAAATGTGATAACTTGTAGAAATACAAGTTATTTATACTATTTTATTTAGATATTGCGGCCAAAAGAAAAGAAAGTTGCGTCAATTGTATAGAAATCAGTTAAGAAATGCAAGAATTATAAATTATTGTCAATATACCCATTGACATCATTATGATGGTAGAAAAGAATATTTCAAGTCTGTTTTGTAGGAAATCAAGTCACCACATACGTTCATGGCTCAAGATAAAAAGAACAACGCATCTACGTCGTATTGCGCCCATCATTTAGGAATGAATAGACGATCAACGCAATGACAGCGCATGTGACAATCGATCAAGAGTTTTGCGATCAACACAACCTCAACCGCATGCGGTAATAAAAAACAACACCGCATGTGGGCAAACGATCGAAGATATAAAGAGCAACGCAATTGCGGAGGATTCTGACGCGTGTACAGCTGACCGTTGTGCATTTCTAACAGGATTGATTGCGTAACAGAAGGAATATTCACTCTACCATTTTAGAAACTGCCTTAACAATAAAGTGGGGACCACAATGCAAAGAATCAAAGCTGAGCCTATAAATAGCTCCTGCCATTCCACTGAAAAGGGATGCTTGAATACAAAGAAAAGTGTATATACTGATCTGAGGGAGAGACTGGTTGAGCGACTAATCAGAGTAGATCCGGGAAGAATTAAGAGACAAGGCCGAGAGGTGAGTCTCCAGACAAAATCCTTCCGATTCCCCGCCATTGAAAGCTCTGTACGAGGTCACCTCTTACCCAGCGAGCAAGCTGAGAGGAAGCTCTCTAATTTCATTCATTCCACACGCCGGCAAGAAAAACCACCGTCCAGATCTGTGTCAAGACGTTAACACTCTTTCTGTATTTTATTTCTATCTCTTTATCATCACTTGTACTCATCTTCTTTAATCTCTATCATTCACACCATGTATCAGACGCTTAATCTTAGTATTTATATTATCAAGATCATTTTCATCTCCATTCATTCTGTCTATTTCGTTCATTCCATTAATTTACTTTTCTCCAACGATGTTTTCTTAATCCCTTGGCTATTAGATGAATTTTAAGCAAGGTAATTAATTTGGTTAAGGAAATTTTAATTATGTTTTAGTCAAAGATGCTAGGATGGCCATCTTCACCTGTGAGGCAGAAGTAAGATGCATTCTGCCTATCGAAAGAGGGTTGGGGAAGAATGTGTTAACTAAAGCGAGAAGTACTTCCAGAGATGGAAGGCAACCTTTGGCAGTTATCACGTTCCATTCCCTATTTCACCATAGAGATATGGGAATGCGGCCGATCACCGAGAGGTGTACGCCAAGGGAAAGCGGAACCTTAGTTATATCTTTAACGCAATTAACAACCTTGTGATGTTTGTACTAATTATCCTTTCCCCTTCTGAATCATCCATAAAGACTTGCCCTCGCAGACCACGATCCTTTGTATAAACTTCACAGTCAGTCTCGAACTCAGTATCGTGTATATCATATATCTTGTATCTTGCATCACATTAGTTTAGGTTTATTTTCATCGCAATTTATTTTATTAATACAACTTTAGTTTATCTGCACAACGTTACTTTACCGTAATTTAATTTCTCGTACAAACACACATTTTATTAATTGTAAAATCACCAGTCACATATATCACAAATGTAACACACTAACGACAACAATCCCTGTGTTCGACCTCGGATTACTCTGAGAAACTTGCGTTGGAATTATACTTAGTTTCAACGCAAGGAAACTTGTGACAACGCATAGTATACTACAAGCATTTCATTAATAACGCATACATCTAGGAGTAATATCGCATAAAGTGTACATGAGCAACAACACAGTATAGAGTTACAAGTTTATGGCAACATGAGCTTGTAGCACATCATCATGCATGCACATTACATTCACCAATTTCAAGTCAACAAATTGACCTCAGACAATATAAAGTTAATAAGAGAGAATTTGAAGATAGCTTGAGACAAACAGAAGAGTTATGCAGACAAGCAAAGGAGAGAACTAGAGTTTGAGATTGGAGATAGAGTGTTTCCTATATTGTCTCCATGGAAAGAAATACTCAGGTTTGGTAGGAAAGGCAAGTTGAGCCCAAGGTATATAGGACCCTATGAGATAGTTGAATGGGTCGGGCCAACAACTTATAGACTAGCTTTGCCTACAGATTTATCTAGGATACATGATGTCTTCCATGTATCTCTGTTGAGGAAGTATGTTAGACCCTTCACACATTTTACAGGTACAAGCAGTATAGCTGAAAGAAGAATTTTCCTATGAAGAATAGCTCATGTAGGTTCTAGACAAGAAAGAGCAAGTGTTGAGGAATAAGGCTACTCCGTTGGTAAAAGTGTTATGGAAGAACCACGAAGTAGAGGAAGCTATATGGGAGACTGAGGAATAAATGAAGAGTAGATATCCATACTTGTTTGGGTGATGGCGCTCAAGGAAAATTTCGAAGACAAAATTTTACTAAGGAAAAGGTAAATTGTAAATCCTAGACCCTACTTTATTATGTAATCATGTTTCAGTTTTTATGTGATGCTTATATTAGTTAACCTAGTTGCATAATAGATTGTGAGCTATGTAAAGGCATTGAAGGGTTGAGATACGAAAATTTCTCTAAGTGTTAAGTGAGTATGCCTCGGGTAGCTTGAGGACGAAACCCAACACTTAGTGAAATTCTGAGAAATATGGGCAAGTAGAAGTTAGGCGTGGAGTTAGACCTTAGAATGAAGGAATGACTCTAAGTATGGCAATTGAGGCCCTCGGGTGAAATGGAAAGTCTTGGCACTTAGAAGAAAATAGGAGAGCTTGAGAATGGAGGTCTTGCTATGCTATGCGTCCAAGGATTCAAAAAGGGAAAATTTGGCTAAGTGCGGCATGAGGCATGTGTTGAAGGCCATGTAGAGGTTAGTTGTAGCTATCGAGTGAGGCATTGGTCGTGGCTATCAAGAAAGTAGGTGTTAGCCTCACAAGAGGTTTGTGAAGACCAAGGGGGGCGGTGTGTATGCAGCCAAGCTTGCCTAGGTGAGCGCACATGGGGTATTTAAGACAAGGAACTAGGTGAGCTACGATGTATGCGTTGGCCGAGGGGGATTAAAGATTAGAATGTGTGTGATTGGCTGAAGGGCCTAGGTTTGGCATGGGCAAGTGACATAGCCTAGGAAGGGCACTAACGTGTGGCAAAGAGGCTAATTGACGCGGGGATGAGCAACAAAACTGAAGAAGAGCACCCAAGGTAAGATGATATGGGACGTTGGCTTAGAGTAGCCATTGGTCGAGAGAGGGCTTGGATGAATGCCAACCTTATGCATTGGAGTGAAGTGCTTAATCACTTGGTTAGTGGGCTAAGTGGTGTGATTAAGGTAGTAAGCAATGGTTAGTGGCCTAGGTGTCACTTAATTAAGCCACTTGGTCATGCACAACTTAGTATAAAAAGGAGTTGTGAAGAAGAAGCTTGGTTTGCCCATTTCTCTCGTGTAAAAGGGAAAGAGTTGCTACCAATCTAAATTCAATCAGTGTTGAAGGTAATCTAGGCTTCCAGAAGAAACTCAACCGATTTGGATCTGAGACTTGAAGAATCTGGTGAGTGGTCCAAGTTTCTAGACTACTCGGGTAGGCTGGAAATATTAGGGGATCCTGAGCTCATCAAGAAGAATTTGAAACTCAAATTTTAAGGTAAGAGGCTTAAGATGTTAAGAAACAAGTTCTTAGAAAAAAATTTTATGAGATAATGTCTAGAATTTGAGTTACTAAAGTTGGAAGTTAAATCTAGAATTTTTTTGTGGATGAACAAGTAGGTTGCTGCAATCCAAGGATAAACAAGCAGCTGGCTGGGCGAAGGCGTGCGTAGGCAGGCGTGGGCAGGCACATGCATTGACAAGGGTATGCGTGAGTGTAGGCAAGTGTTGGTTGAGGTGTGCACGCGAGGTGAGGCGTGAAGTGTGCAGTGGAAAAGACCAATAGCTGAGATGTGCTAAATTTTGTGTTAGCAAGCGCCCACCGCCTAGGCAGGGTAAGCATGTCCTAGCGCCCACTTGAGCACTTTTGTCTATATGCTATCGCCAACCAACCTAGTTGCAAGGTAAATGCCTAAGTGTTGGTGATGCATTGAAATGGGCTAGGCGTTGGTGAGTTATAAAGGTTATTCTAGGTTTGATGTTAAGCTTGAATGTTAAAGTTAAGCTCAAAAGGGAGCTAGTGGCATTAACCAGATATACTTATTCTTGTCACAGGGCAAACGCAAATAGGAGAAGCCTATATCCTTTGGGGAAGTAGCATAAGACAGTGAGTGACTAGTTTTCACTAAAACTATCTTAACTTGATTTCTATGAGTTTGGCATGTGTTTTATGAGGCATGCATTGGCATGCCTTTACAATAATTTTAATAAGTGACTTTTCAAATGCATGCTTGAGTGTGAGTAAGCCATAAGTGAACGTGTGATCCCTTTTCCTTAAAAGTTAATGTTTGAAGCAAAATGAAGCATGCTTTTAGTAATTTTTGCTATGAATTTTAGGTATGCTTTTCTAGCTTTCAAAGCAAGTCTTTAAGCCTATGTGTGATAAACTTTAAAAAGAGGTTTATAAAGACTATTGGAGTTTTAAATGATTAAGGGAACCTCAATGCAGTGGAAGGGTTACGAACCTGCCTGATCACTATCTAGGTTTCACGAAAATCCTAGTTATGGTGGCCGATAGTGATGTTGAGGATTTGTTGTCTGATCAAAAAGTAATGGAGAATGCTGACCGAGATGAACCTTGTATCTAAAAGAAGATCGTCAACAGTTCAGTAGTTTTCTTAGTGTTGTATGTAGACGATATACTACTCATTGGGAATGATGTAGGTCTACTAACTGCAATTAAGAACTAGCTAGCGACCCAATTCCAAATGAAAGATTTGGGAGAGACACAGTTTGTTCTCGGTATACAGATCTTTCGGGATTGTAAGAACAAAGTGCTAGTGCTGTCTCAGGCATTGTCAGTAGGTATCAATCTAACCCAAGCCAGGGTCATTGGACCGCAGTTAAGAACATCCTCAAGTATCTTCAGAGAACGAAGGACTACATGCACGTGTATGGGTCTAGGGATTTGATCCTTACTGGATACACGCATTCTAACTTTCAGACTAATAATGACTCTCGAAAGTCCACTTCAGGGTCAGTTTTCACTCTTAACGGAGGAGCTGTAGTATGGTGGTGCACTAAAAAGGGATACATCGCTGACTCCAAGATGAAGGCCGAGTACATAGCGACTTGTGAAGTTGCTAAAGAGGCCGTCTGGCTCAGGAAGTTCTTGACAGAGTTGGAAGTTGTTCCAGATATGTCTAGGCCCATCACCCTCTATTGTGACAATAGTGATGCTGTGGCGAACTCCAAGGAGCCCAAGAGTCATAGGCGTAGAAAACACATAGAGCGGAAGTATCATCTGATCTGTGAGATAGTGTATCAAGGAGATGTGATTGTCAAGAAGATCGCCTCATAGAAAAACGTTGTTGATCTATTTACGAAGGCTCTCACAGTTATAGTGTTTGAGGGTCACCTTCAGAGCATGGGTCTACGGGACTACCCGCGGCTAGACTAGGGCAAGTAGGAGATTTTATTATATTGGGTTTTATGCCCTAGTTTATTGTTTTGTACTTGTTTTTGTACTCCCCACTTTGCTTTAGGACAAGTGAGAGATTGTTGGGCTTTGTGCCCTAAAGTCTCGTGTCCTATAGTTTGTAAACAATTTTGTACGAACGCTTGTGATGTATAATATATATAATATTTACTTCACTTCTTGACTTTGCACATTTAAATGTTTTTATTTTTCCATAAACCAATAAATTTAATATCCTTAATTGTCTTTATATAACTTAAGCATGTATGTAATGACATACAAGTGGATCATGTTTTAAGCGACAACTAAAATAGTCAATAGTATATGGATTTAAGAGGGAAATCTTATCCTGGTAACACTACGGACGCAACCCACTTTGTGGAATAGTTACAAGTGTTGTGACTTATCACAGATGGTCTGATCTTGATCATTCATGTAGGGGACATGTGAGCGGGAGCGTCCTAAACAAAGAGTTTGTATAAGACCTGACCTTGTGTTAATATCTCGTTATATAACTCCGATCATGACAGAGACTTCACTTCACTAAGATGACCATAGGTAACATGACCTCAATCCTGAGTGAGTTGAGAACTCCTGCCATTGAGAGTGGTCTTTGATTTGCATGAGTGCGAGTGGCAAGAGCGCCAACTCAAACCTACCACTTAGGGGATTCGTCTGATTTGGGAGCTGGGAACTCAGCTTCATAAGATGGAGTTCGCTCCTTCCCCAAAGCAGGGGTAAGTAGATAGATTGCTCTCTTAAGGGCTGATCCTGGGGCTTGAACGATGTGGCGCCGCACACCTTCTCATGGGCCGAGAGGTGTTCACACATAGTAGGAATATGTTGTATTGTTCAATAGAGGGGTCAGTGGTACTTAAGGAGTAAGATGTAACTACAGGGGCAAAATAGTAAATTGCTCAGCTGTACTTACGAGCATCTGTGAAGGGTCATCGTACCGATGATTGGTTATATCCAATGGATATAGAAATATATCTATGGTAAGAAGAGTTCAACTGTCGGTCATTAGTGGAACGTTTGGTAGTTAACGGATGGTGGATATCGTGGCTAAAGAGTTTAGTCAGCCATTCACATACTGTTGGAGCTTCGAGCCATAGGTTCATAAGGTCCCTTTGGTAGCTTGAATACAAGTTGAGAGTCAGTTTTTGGGTCAATTTGAAATGTTCAAATTGACAAGAGGGAGTTTAATTATATATGATATAATTGAACTAGTTAATTATATATGATATAATTAACTTTATGTATGAGATACATTAATTTGGAAGAAATTGGATATAAATATGATTTATATCTAGTGGAGGAAAAATATTATGATTAATATATGATATTAATTCATAGGTTATGAATATGATGTGATGATATTCATTGTCTATTAATTAGACGGTTAAAGGGGTAATAGGACGGTGTCTCTTCTATTTTCATAGTGGATGAGTAAGTTGAAAAATCACTTTGAGACAATTAAAAAGATCACGATGTGTTAAGCATTGGATGCGCGGACATTATGTTGAAGAGTGTCATTGTTTAGCAAAACCTGTGCTTATACGATTGTGCTTGAACGATCACTTACCTATATGATAGTGCTGAGCGATCGCTTAACGATTACATCCGTGAGCACTATTTACTAAACGATTATTTACCTTTTCCTAAGTGATCGTTTAGCGCCCAATATTTACTAACGATTGTTTACCTTTTTCTAAACGATCGTTTAGCACCAGATATTTATTAAATGATCGTATAGACGATCGCTTAGTTTTACCTATACGATCATTTAAACGATCGCTTACCTTTTCCTACACGATCGTATACTTCACCTAAACGATCAAGCATTTTGTCTATATGATATACGAGCCTATCTCCCACTTGCTTGATCGTTGTATACGATCTCCCTTCCTCCTTCCTTCTACCAAATCTGAACAAAGCCCACCCTTTGGATTCTCACTCCAAAAATACTGAGGGTTCTAGTGGTGGTGTTGTCCCTATTTCCTTCTGTTCGTGTGGAGACTATTTGAGGTAGACGATTGGGTTTTGCTTAGCGATAACTTACCGTCTCTGGAAAAACGAGATTTACTATGAAGAATAAGTCTTCAACTAGTATGATCTCTTGATCTCTTATTTATTGTTCCTTTGAGCATGTCATAATTTAGCATTATGAATGCATATTAGTATGTTTGAATGTATAATTCTATCATAATGAATTGAAAAGATCTGCTTCCGCTCATAGGTACTCTTGAATAATAGTTCCTTCACATTCACCAACAACCCAAAACTTGAAGAACTCTATCTATCTGTCTCACACTAAAAAACGATGAAGATCATTAAGAGGTTGAAGGAGACTCTCTGCTCTCTTTCTAAAGCCAAAAAATACAGCAACCACCCATTTACGTGGGTGGAGAGAAAAGAGAGGGAGAGAGTAACTCCCTCTCTCATTTTAAAAAAAATATATTAAATATATATATAAATATGATAACTAATTTATCATATGATATATATTTAATTATATGTTATATTAAATATAATACATACACTATAGTTTTAATATTATATCATATACAATATAACTTATAGTTTCTTTTCTCTCTTATATGGCATTTAATATAAATCACATTTATATTAAATTTAATCATTATGAATCTAATTAATATCAATAATATTTGAATTTTTCAAATATTTATTTTCTTCACTAAAGTTATAATGTATCAAATACATTATAATAATTATATCACATATAATTAAACTAACTTAATTATATCAATATAATTAAATCCCTCTATTAATTTCAACAACTCAAATGAATCCAAAAACTGATTCTCATTTTAATCCTATTGAGCTGCCAAGGAAACCTCATGGAACTGTAGCTTGAAGCTCCAACGGTACATGAATAATTAAACAAACTCTTTAATTAAATTATTCACCATCCGTTAACTGTAGGACACTTCACTAAAGATCGATAGCTGCACTCTTCGCACTATAGATATATTTTTGTGTCCATTGGATATAACCAATCAACAGTATGATGACCCTTCCCAAATTGCTCGTAAGTACAACTAGGCCAAAATTACTGTTTTGCCCCTGTAGTTACATCTAACTCCTTAAGTACTACTGATCCATCTAATGAACAATAGATCATAGTCTAACTATGACTAAACTCCTCTCAGGCTAAGAGAGGGTGTGGTGCCACATTGTTCAGCCCCGGAATCAGCCCTTAAGGGAGCAATTTATCTACTTACTTGACATCAGGGAATGAATGAATTCTCTCTTGTGTAGTTGTGTTCCCAGCTCCCCAATCAGACGAAACCTCAAAATGGTAGGCTTGTTGAATCAACGATCTGACCACTCTCACTCATACAAATCAAAGGATTGCCCTCATAGGCAGGAGTTCACAATTTACTAAGGATTCAGGTCATGTTACCTATGGTCATCCTGGTTAAATGTAAGTCTCTATTATGAACGATGTTATATGATGAGACTAAACATTTCGTGGTCCGATCTTATACAAATTCCTTTATATAGAATATCCCCGCTCACATGTCTATACATGAATGATCAAATCAGATCATTTGTAGCACTTTATAATAATTATAACGCCTACAAAACGGGTCATACTCGTAGTGTCACCAGGATAAGGCACCCAACCTATCCATCTATTACAGACCATTTAGGTTATCATTTAAACATGATCCACCCATATGTCTCTACAAACATGTTTAAATTACAAGATAACCTTGTATGTTAATTTGTTGGTTTGTGGTTAATGCAACTAAAATATGAATAAAATATCATATATTTTATTAAACAAACAATGAGTTTGAATAAAATATCATATATTTTATTAAATAAACAATGAGTTTGTTCAATACATTTGCAAACTATAGAACCCTACGAGATTTAGGGCATCAACCCCAACAGCTTTATGCATAGAGTATCAAGTCTTTAACGTAAACTATGCTTTATGATGTTTTTACTGAGGAAATCCGATACTGAAGGGATGAAGGTATCTGAGTCCCCTGATACCTAAGGGATGGCGTTATCCAGGACTTGAGTTTATGAATAGCCTTTGGGGCTTATCCACATGCACGTAGGAACAGTATTATCGATGTTAATTGTATTGAGATTACTCTATATCAGCTAAGAAAATCAACGTTGAGCAATCGAGCAAAAGGACTCTCACTCAACTAAGTCTAGAGGATGATGAGTTTTCAAATGAGCTTAATGATATTTGAGTTTTCCAAGGTTTTGAAAGCACTTATAGAGGTGTTATGTTTTCTATGACTACTAGATGATTTCTCAACCCTGAGATAAAGAGTTTTATTCCTTATTTAACAACTATGTTTTCATGTTATATTCACTAAACCTGTATGTTCAAAGGAAAGTTACTCTCTGGGCAATTTATCTCACCCTTTTCAAATTTTTTCATTTTTTCAGTTAGCGGTTGATTCCCTGGAGCCTAGTTAATCTGCTAGTTTGCCACATACTCAAAGTGTTAAAGGAAGAGAAGAAGTCTAGGTGGTCCATCTTGGTTGTCTAAATGCTAACTCATCATGTACATATTAGAGGGCGAGGGTAGAACCCTAAACGGAGCCACTATTGTATAACTTATGTAAATGATTTGGGCTTGTATATGTTTATGACGTGTGCATCTATGGTTAGCTGAGTTGCATGTTGGAGATTCTGGTTGAGTGTATGTATATTAGTTGTTTATCAGATACTACAAATGTTGTGGAAGTAGGTATTAAGAGTTGAGATGGGTAGTGGGTGTCATAAGAGGGTTGACATCTACTGTCTTCACACCTCTTTCTATGTCAAGAAGGTAATCTGAGAGGGGATGTGACACAATCTGTTAGGTGATCAACGTGGTTGGCATATATCTAAAGATGTTATATCCATAAATATTCCACAGCCTAATGTCAACGTCTAGTTGGTAGACCCAAGAAGGTAAGAATTCCTTCCCAACTGGAGTTTTAAGAAGCGTGTGGAGTGCAGTCATTGCGAGGGCATAATAAAAGGAGGTGCAAATTTTCATTTACGCAGTAGTTCAATTTTTTCTAGTACATTTTTCTCTTATGTTGTTTTATTATTGGTATTATCAAAGACGTTCTGTTTCATTTTTAAATTGTGAAATTTTTCATTCATGAAAGTAAGACGTTTGAGGAAACATTCATCTTGTGTTTCTTCTACATATTTGATATATTTATCCTATGGGAGACATTTATCCTTAATTAACGGTTGAGTAATAGTAATACATATATTTTAGGTAATCTTCTATTTACAACCATGCACACAATCAGTGTACCACTATTTAAGTAACAGAAGACAATTGATTAGTAATTAACTAATGGATATTTTTTGTATAATTAAATAACTTTGTTTACATTAATTTATATATCAAATGTGTTGGTTCCATAGGTCTCATAGTTTGTATTTTTTTTTTTTTGTAAATAATGAAACATTTATTTAATAAAATTAGAAGTATTTTATTCGACATTTAAATTGCATTAACTCAATCCAACAAACTAAGATCTTAGATTATTTGATGTAACTACAACAGTATGTGATAGTCATACAAGTAGATTATGTTCAAGTAATAACCTAAAAGGCCTGCAATATAAGGATGAGGTTTGGTGTCTTATCCTAGTAACACTGTGGATATGACCCACTTTGTAAATGTTAAAAGAGTTGTAAGTGTTACAAACAATTTGATCTGAATCATTGTTATTTGATACTGATTCTTATTTGATTGCTATCTAATTGCCATCTGTTTGTATCATTTGTTATCTAATTATTGTTTAATTACTATCTAATACTAATTGTTATTTGATTGTCATATGATTATTATTTTATGATAATCATTAATGATACTGATTGCTATTTGATTATTGTTTGGTTATTATTTTATACATATTACTATTTGATAATGATTACGCTTTAATATTGATCATTATCTTATATTGGTTGCTAATGATACTAATTTTTGTATGTTATAATTCTAATTTTATTATCAAATTTGCTCATCATTGTGTTGTTCAAATTAATGGCTTCTTGAACTTGGGAATAAGACCTCTGCATTAGAACTCCACTAAGATTGCTTCTCGATTCCATCTATTCATTCAATGAAATCCTCTTCTTCTAACCTAACTCCGGTGGGAAAAAATGAATGGAAAAAGAAAAGTAGAGGTACTAATATTTAGAGCAAAAGGATCTCAAGTATAAAAGCCCGAAGAAGAAGTGATTGGGTACCATTACTCCCAATTTCTTCGTCTAATTTCATTGTCTCTATGCAATTTCCATCTCTCCCAGGGCTTTATTTCTTCCAATTTCTTCGAAGAAGGAGCTTCCTATAGTTGACAACAATGGTCACCACTAATTTGAGGAGTTTGCTGAAGCAAAAGGCATCAATTTCATTCGACTATTATTTGACAGTGGACAAAAAGGTAAGGAAAGGCTTTGAAATTTTGAGTTGTCTGTAGGTGCAAGAGGTGATATTGAAGAAAAAAACTCAAAGATGTAACCTAGAGAAAAAATAGGAATAGCACCGTTAAAAAAAAAAAAAGTTGGAATAGGAAAGAAAATAATATCAAAACTTAAAATTTTTTTTGCTATAATCCTAAAACTAGGAATCTTGGAGACACTCTTAAAAACATTTTGGCAATTTTGCCAACCCTTATAATTTTCCTTAAATAAATATGTGATATTTAAAATTAATTAATTAATTATTAATTACTTTTTGTTCTTGTTTATTTAATT
>NC_052357.1:50216386-50248878 GCF_009727055.1 Benincasa hispida | reverse complement strand
ATTAATAATTAAAAAAGGAATTAATTCCCCTCATATTGTTTATGAATTAATTCCTGTCATCTCTCTCAAGAATTCTCTGTGTATAGTCTCTCAAAACTAAAGAAGAATTTTCCTACAAAAGAAAAGGATCCCACAATCCATGGGCCATTCTTGAGACACAGTCGGGTAACTCTATTTGGTGGTGTCCTGTCTTTTTCGTTCTTTGAGGTCCATACAAAGGAAAAGCTTGAAGTTTTTCTTCCAGAAGCATTCTTCTACAAAGGTAATTTTTCTCCCAACCTTATTTCTATGCTTAGCCTATTTTTCCAGTTTTCAATTCTGCATTTTTTTTTATCCTAATTCCTAGACAAAAAGCGATAAAACACTTTCATATTAAGATTCAATCCCTTCAATATATACTATAGATTATAGTCACATCCCCCATGAGAAGTATATGCATAGGCTTAAAATTATGTTCGAATATTACACAATCACGAACTTTAGATAAAAAAATATTACCTAGAAAACATAAAAAAGATACAAAGATACAGAAAAGAAGGATATATGGATATGTGTTCATAATTATATATATGGATATGCGTTTATTTCAAATAAATGTAGTACATATATGCATAATTTAGAGTGCTATACAGTTGTATACCATGCATACTTTTATATGCTAATGCAGTTATAGGAGTTGTTAATAGACATGAAGAAATTTTATAGTATGACCACCCTATGTGACCTTTGTGAAGGATTCCATTGAAGGGTCTTTGAGTCGAAGTGGAATCGTCCGAAATCTCATTTTTACAGGAAAGAAATTTTACAAAAAAAAACAAATAGATTATACATCTTAATAAAAAAAATATATATAGCATGCTCAATAAAAAGAAATTTAGGATTTCATGAAACCTTACCTTTGAAGACCTTCTTCAAGAAATCCCTCGAACTGGATTCACATACAGATTGGAAATGATCAATTAAGCATGACCATTTGGAGTCCTTGGTATTCTCTAGCGAGAATCCAGGAGGAGTGGACTCTAGTGAATTTAGATTGAGTGAAGGAGAATGAGAGAAAGTAAGAGGAATTTTTCTCTCTGAGATTTTCCACGGTACTTTTTTGTCTCACATTATGTTTTTTTATTTCTTGCAAGTTGAAGATGAAGACTCACTTCAAATCCAAAAATCAAAAACCACCCATGAAAAAAAGAGGAGAGGGAGTTATAACTCCCTCCTACATTCAAATTAAATGTGTATATTAAATTATATGTTATATCAAATATAACATATAACCTATAGTTTTAATGTTGTATCATATATAATATAACCTATAGTTTCTTTTCTCTCACATATGTCATTTAATATAAATCACATTTATATTAAATTTAACAATTGTGAATCTAATTCATATAATCAACATTTGAAACATATTCAAATATTTGCTTCCTCTCATAAATAATATAATGTATCAAATACATTATAATAATTATATCATATATAATCAATTCCCTCAATTAATTTGAACAATTCAAAGTAATCCAAATACTATTTTTCATTTAGTCCTCTTGAGCTATCAAGGAATCTCATGAACCTGTAGTTTGAAGCTCCAATGTTACTGAATAATTAATTAAACTCTTTAATTAAATTATTCATTATTCGTTAACTGTCAGACATTCCACTAAAGACTGACAGCTACACTTTTCATACTACAAATGTATCTATTGGATATAACCAATCAACAGTATGATGGCCCTTCACAAATTGCTCGTAAGTACAGTTAGGCCAAAATTATCATTTTGACCTTGTAGTTACACCTAACTCCTTAAGTACCACTGGTCCCTCTAATGAACAATAGATCATAATCCAACTATGACTAAACTCCTCTCGGGCTAGGAAAGGGTGTGGTCACATTGTTCAAGCCTCATAATCAGCTCTTAAGAAAACAATTTATCTACTTACCCGACATTGGAGAAGGAGTGAATTCCTTCTTGTGTAGCTGTGTTCCCAGCTCCCCAATCTAACGAATCCCCAAAATGGTAGACTTATTGAGTCGACGATCTAGCTACTCTCACCCATACAAATCAAAGGATCGCCCTCATAGCGGTAGGAGTTCACAACTTACTCAGGCTTCAGGTCATATTACCTGTGGTCATCCTAGTGAAATATGTAAGTCTCTATTATGAACGAGGTTATATAATAAGTCTAAATATTTCGTGGTCCGGTCTTATACAAACCCCTTTGTATAGAATATCCCCACTCACATGTCTACACATGAATGATCAAGATCAGATCATTTGTAGCACTTTACAATAATTGTAACACCTGCAAAGTGGGCCATATTCATAGTGTCACCAGGATAAGGTACCCGTCCTTATCCATCTACTATAGACCATTTAGGTTATCACTTAAACATGATCCACCCGTATGTCTCTATATACATGTTTAAGCTACAAGATAACCTTGGAGGTTAGTTTATTGGTTTGTGGTTAATGCAACTAATTTTGAAATAAAACATCATATATTTTAATAAATAAATTAATTTGTACAATATAATTACAAACTATAGGACCCTCATTATTCAAGACCTAGAATTAGCTCTGAATAATTCATCTACTTACTCTATAACAAAGAAGGAGTGAATTCCATCTTGTGTAGTTGTCTTCCTAGCTCCCCACTTAGACGAATCCCCAAAATAGTAAGCATATTAAGTTGGCAAATCTAGTCACTCTTACCCATAAAGATTAAAGGACTACCCCTATAGGCAGGAGTTCACAACTCACTCGGGATTAAGGTCAAGTTACCTATGGTCATGGATAAGCAAATCAGTGGCAATGATAAAGAGTTGATCAACATAGGAGATATGGAGTTTTAGAGGAGGAAAATGAAGCTCAACAAGCTCAATCCAACTCAATTGAAGCTCGTGGTGAAAATCATTGAAAAAACTTACCAAGTCAACCTAACCATGAGGTAGTCATTATGCCATAAGAACCAATGACAAAAGCTAAAGCTGAAAGACTTCAAGAGGGATTAAATGCTTGCTTCCAAGCTAAATTTTCAGCTAATAGTGAAAAGTTGCAATCATTGAAGCTCCAAGAGTCATTTGGTCATTTAAAAGTCATAATGAATCTGAAAATTCAGATTCATTTACATTATCAATGTCCTATGTATCTATTTAATTTATGTATTTGCATTTATTAAAGATTCGTGTATTTATTTGATAAATAAAAGGTTGTAACATTTCATAGTATCTTTTCATTTAGTATATATTATGTTGTATTGTTCACATTAGAAAAGAAGAAGATTTGGGAAAGTAAAATCTTGGGTAAACCTTGAAGGCTTATTAAGCTTTGTTTCTTATGTATTCTTGAGATAGAATGCATGAATATTTGGAGCATTCAAGTGAGGATTGATCTGTCTTGCTTGTGGGGTGGTTGAAGATTAAGGGTTGATGGGAGTTGTAAGACTTTGTCCAATCTTTAATTTATTAGATCGTCTAAGTAACCTTAGGGGATTGAGATCAAATTGGATTTGGAGTCTGTTGAGGTTGAGTTCTTTGGGTATTTTTTTTTAACATGGTTCTTAGATCGGACGTCCAAGGGTTCCTTAACATTTTGGTATCAGAGCATGGGCTCTAGATCAGATATATCTTTTCGTTCTTTACGAAGCAGCTTTGTAGTCATCTTTTTGTACTTGAATTCATGAACAACCAAATTCAACAAGAAATCTCTCGGATTACACCACTTTTTTCTGACAAATTTTCAAATCAAGACCATTTGACATTTAAGGAAACTAAAATGGAAGACCATGAAGCAAGAAAACCTGTAGATTAGACTCAGTTCTAAAATTTTGAAGAAGACAAAAATGTAAAATGAAAACAAGAACTGATACTTATTTTTCTTTTTTATGTAATAGACATAATGTGACGAGATGAGAAGGAAAAACATAAAAATTTGAAATTGAAAAAGAAGAAAGTAATTGCAACATCAAAAAGATATATCTGCTCTAGAGCCAAAGCCCTGATACCAACATGATAAGGAACCCTTAGACGTCTAATCTAAGAACCATGTTGAAAAAACAAGACCTAAAGAATTCACCCCAACAAACCTCAAAACCAATTTAATCTCAACATCTAAGATAGGCTAGATAACAGATTACTTAGACGATCTAATAAACCAAAGATTGGAAAAAGTTTTACGACTCCTATCAACCCTTGATCTTCAAAGCACTCCACAAGCAAGACATATTGATTCTCACTTGAATGATCGAAATATTCATGCATTCTATCTTTAGAACAAACAAGAAACAAAGCTTAATAAGCTTTCAAGGTTTAAAACCGATGATTTTACCTTTTCCAATCTTCTTCACTTTTTCAAATGCGGAAAATATAGCACTATATATACTAAATGGAAAGACACTATGAAAGAACGCAACCTTTCATCTATCAACTAAATACATGAACATTGTAAATGCAAATACATTAATTAAACAGATACATAGGACATTAATAATGTATGAATCTAAATTTTCAGATTCATTATGGCTTTTGAATGACCAAATGACTCTTGGAACTTCAAGGGTTGCAACTCTTCATGATGGGCTTGAAATTTAGCTTGGAAGCAAGCATTTAATCCCTCTTGAAATCTTTCAATTCTAGCTCTTATCATTGATCCTTGTGGCATAATGATTGTCTCATAATTAGGTTGACTTTGAAAGTTATTCCAATGAGTTTCACCACGAGCTTCAATTGAGCTGGATTGAACTTGTTGAGCTTCATTTTCCTCTTGTAAAACTTCATGTTCTCCTATGTTGGTCAGCTTCTTATCATTGCCACTTATTTTCTTATCAGTCATTCTGGTGAAATGTACTTTCCTTCAAGTAATTGTCCATTCTTATACAAACTCTTTGTACAGGATACCTTCATTCACATATCTCCACTTGAATGATCAGAATCAAATCATTTGTAACATTTTACAACAATTGTAACAATTACAAAAATGGGTCGTATCCGTATTGTCACCAGAATGAGGTACCCAACCTTATCCATATACTACAAACCATTCAGGTTATTACTTAAACATGATCCACTTGTATATCAACCACATACATGTTCAAGTTACATTAAATAATTTTGGATCTTAGTTTATTGGTTTTAGGTGAATTCATACTAAATGTCAAATAAAATAATACTTTACTTTATTAAATAAATAATTCATATACAAATAATTTATGAACTATGAAAGTCACGAGATTTAAGGCATCAATCTCAACAATCTTCCACTTGTCCTAAAGCTAGTAAGCTATACAAATACAAAATATAAAAATAAAGTAGACTACACAAATAATAAACTAGGACATACATTATACCCAGTAACATCTCACTTGCCCTAGACTAAATGATGCATGTATCGTAGATCCAAACTCTCCAAGTAATCCTCAAATACTTTAAAAGTAGTGTTTGTAAATGAATCAGCAACATTGTGCTCCAAAGTGATCTTCATGACGATCACGTCCTCTCAATGCACAATCTCCCGACTAAGATGATATTTGCCCTCAATGTGTTTTCCTCTCTTGTGGCTCCTAGACTCCCTGGAATTAGCAATAACACTACTATTATCACAATAGATGGTGATGGATTTTGACATGTCAAGAACAACTTCCAAATCTATTAAGAATTTTCTGAGCCAAATAGCCTCTTTGGTAGTTTCACAAGCCGTTACATACGCTGCCTTCATGGTAGCGTTAGTAATGCAACCTTACTTTGTACTTCTCTAGACTATAACTCCTCTGTTAAGATTGAGCATTGATCTAATATGGATTTCCTAAAATCCCTATTAGTCTGAAAATCAGAGTCAGTGTATCCTGTAGGAATCAAATCCTTAAGTCCAAACACAAAGATGTAATCCATCATTCTCTGAAGATACTTAAGGATAGTTTAAACTTTTGTCAAGTGATCTAATCCTAGATTAGACTAATATCTACTGGCAATCCCCAACTCTATAGCAAATGTCAAGTATAATACCTTATCAAGCTTTGCTTTTTCCTTCTCTACACTTTTATGTTCAACTTTCCTTGCACGTTTTGTCAGTATTTTTTCCTATATTGAATCAAATATCACATATTGTTAACTACACTGTAAAATTGTAAATAATTTACTTCAATAAAAACTCATTTCATACCTTCTTACAAGTTTTTTCCCCTGTTTGTTGTGTTTGTCTTTGTTCAGGTTTTCTTTTGGGTGTTTTGGCAGCACCCTAGATTGAATACAAGTCAGTATAATTACATCAACAATATATAGCTCTTATATAAGTTGTACAATTGTATTACTTTGCTGGCCCGAGTCCTCATCAACAGATTCATAAACATCACTTGCTCATCAACATTTTTTTGCATGTTATTGGTATCATAAAATCATTTGTTCTGTAATTTGTTTATATTGTAGATTGTGTATTTTACCTCATAAGTGTATCCATATGGTACTATTTGTGTTCCAAGTACATCCTCTTCCTCTTCTTCTACAATGTCTTCTCCTGGTTTGTAGTACTGTTAATGGAATGAATTTAGTTGCCATGTCTCCTAATAACCTGTCATAAAATTCGGATGATGTAGGCACTCCAACATGTTCCTCTATTTTGACATGTTTAGCTGTTGCAGTTTTGTCTTCGTCCTATATAATGAGATTTAATAGTATGTGTAACTTCTATGTATTGTTATTAATGTACACGTGAATATATAATTCATAAAGGTTACATTAAATCTTACGTAAGATGAAAGGTTAATGATATCATTCTTGTCACTTTTTTTTTTACTGGATCTTGCCTATGTAGAGCCCAGAGAAGGCATTTGCTTCGTCTACTTTCTTCCCTTTTCACTGGTAATTTGACACGTACCATGATTCTATAAAAATATGTTTGGAAAGGACGAAATCAAATTTTTTGAACTATACAAATTTACACATAACATTATAAACTAAACCAAGTATAACACTGAAATTATGTACTGTCCACCAAAGTATATATTGGAATTGTATAGTATCTGCCACATTACATACAAATGTTCCTTATGTACATATGATCATCAGTATATATATATATATATATATATACACACCAAAGTTTAGTACACATAACAAAATAAAAATGAATCAAAGGACACACAGCAGAGCAAATACCACAGTACATACAAATAATCGTCATAACATACTAGTATTATATAGTATCTATTGCAATACATACAATATATTGTTGCTTATGTACATATAATCATCAATATATATATATACACGAAGCTTCAGTACTCATAACAAAACAAAGATTCATCAAAGGGCATGCAGCAACTATCCAAAATTCACAAGAACAAACCAAATATCCCTGGGCCAAATCTCAAACATGAAGCAAATACAAGTTTTGAAACTCTTTTTGCATGTACCATTGTTTGAAACTCATCAGTACATGTTGCAGAATCATGCTTCAAAATATCCAAAATTCAGTAAATGTTACCACTGATGAAGGTAAAAATCAGAACTTTCCTACACCAATTAACCATCTAATAATCGAAGGAGAAAACGGAACAAATATATCGTTTATTTGTTGCCTATTATATATCAAATGTACCACTTTATGCAGATTATTTTCACTCATATGAAGAATTAATGCAACAAATAAATAGGCATTACCAGTTTTTTACCCAAATAGATTGTCGATTGCGTTTTGTACATCATTAACCCCATATGTATTTTAACCCAAACAGAAAATCAAGAAGAAAATTTGGTTAATCTACCAATGTACATACAAACCCTGACTAATTGAACTTCAATTTGAACAAGATTTACACAATAATGAATAATATTTACCTCATACTACACTGTGGTTAATCTATCAATAACGATTTTGTGGACGGTGCGACAGTAACGTGCGACGGTGGAGTGTAGAAGAGTATGGTGCGACGGTGGGGTGATGTGCGACCGGCGTTCAAAACATGCAGAAACCCCAGGTCTTCAACGACAACTGTGAGAAGATTCCCAAAATTGTTGATCGATTTTTCCTTCCTTCCACGAACGAATTAGTCGATTGCTAGTACAGGTTAGTTTATTTCCTTACATGAATAGTTGAAAACGTTTAAAAATTAATAAATGCGCACGTGAAAATGGGGAGTCGAACGGTTTTCCTCCTTTAGTTTTTTGTTTTTTATTTTAAATTGGTAGAAGGATTAAAAGATAAAAGCCCAATTAGTTTTAGGGGTATTTTTAAATATAAAAATTTGTTTAAAAATATTTCCACCAAACACTTTTTGAACTTTTTGCTAGTGTAAAATTTTTTTGGATTTTTTTTATTTATAAGAATTTCCCTTAATATTTTATTGAAAATAAGACATCCAAAAGGCTTTCTGAAAATTATAAGATGTGTAATATGTCCATATAAAAGGTTATAGTAGCTGGGAATTGATGATAATAATAATAATAAATATTATAATCAGATATATTACTATTTTTGAAACATTTCATTGGAATTACAAAAATATCGATATCTTTTACATTATATCAAATCCATGAGGAATACGTAAAAACGTTTCGACAAAAATTTCATGCCCTATTTTTAAGAAGCAATATTTAATCGCAAAGGAAAGAGAGAGATCAATTCAATCTATCATATTGCAGCAAGGAAATATAGCAGAAAGGTGAATAAAACTGCAAACAATGGCCTGATGGAGGAAAATAAATGGCATTGAAAGATAATCCAAGTTTACACCTGAACTCTTTGAATCTTTATTTGAAAATGTTTCTCCAAAGCATTCATATATGGAGGCTGCTTCACAATCAAGGGGGGCAGTAGATTCATATCTCCATTGAAGTGGAGGACTAGGCACCACCATTACTACTGCATGCCCACAGTGGAGACATTTGAAAGATATATTTCTCCAAAGCCTTGATGTGGGAAGATACCAACAACATGAAATATAGTTGTACAAATTATAAATGTTAATTATATTACAAGTTTTAAGTCCAAACCAAAACAGTCGCCGTCGTTGTCACTTGTAAAATTTGTTATCATAAGCTTACATAAGACTAGCAAAAAGCCGAACTTTGAGAACCTGGGAAGAACATAAGGCAAAACAGAATGAATCACAGGCAGGCCAAACAAAAGATAACTAATAAGTTAAATTCCAGGAACTAATAGATCCTAAACTTTAAAAACAGTTTACTAGTCCTTAAACTTTTAATTGTGTTGTAGAACGTGTCTAATGGATCTCCCACCTATTCAACATATTTTTAAATGTCATAGACCTACTAGACAAATTTAAAAGTTTACAGCTTCATAGATCAGCTAGTTTATACAAGTTTCAAACATTTCAAAGACATAATGGGCAAATTTGGAGGTTGAGGAAAGTTTAGAGACTTCTTAGAGGTTTTTTAAAGTTCTAGGACTAAATCAGATGCAAACTTACAAGTTTAGATGAAAAATGTATATAAGTATAAAGACTTACAAATGTGTATATACAGCAGAATCATATAGAGGCCGACTGCAAGTCCTTTTGACTACCACTTTTAGTCTCGACAAAGAAGTCCTGAAGAGGGATCATTGAAACGGAACTTGCCTTCAGGCTCTTTATGGCTTCGGCAGTTGCCAATGCTCCAGCAACCGTTGTTATTATAGGTACTTTGTATGCAAGAGCCATCCTCCTCAAATGACGTCCATCAATCTGATCAAGATCATCGCCAGAACTAGTGATTATCATCAACTGAATCTGTCCATTAGCAAGTATGTCACCAGCATGAGGCCGTCCCTCATGCAGCTTCAGTACTCGCTCGACAGGAAGGCCTTCCAATTCAAGAACGTGGGCAGTTCCAGACGTTGCAGTGATGCTGAATCCAATCTCTAAGAATGCCTTGGCTATTTTGGAAAGGTGGGGCTTTGTCAAGTCATTCAAACTGAGGAACAGAGTTCCAGAAAGTGGTAACTTATTCCCTGCAGCAATTTGAGCTTTTGCAAATGCAATAGGAAACTGGAAATCAAGACCCATAACCTCACCAGTGCTTCTCATCTCAGGCCCCAATAGCACATCGCTGCCTTGGAACTTCTCAAAGGGAAGGACAGCTTCCTTCACGGACACGTGTTTGGGGATGACCTCTTTTGTGAAGCCAAGCTCATATAGAGACTTCCCGGACATAACAAGTGAAGCATACTTAGCTAATGGGTGCCCAATGGCTTTAGATACAAATGGGACCGTACGGGAAGCACGTGGATTTGCCTCTAGCAAGAAAACCTCCCCTGCCATAGTGATCGCATACTGACAGTTCATAAGCCCACAGACATTTAGCCTCTTCGCCAACTTTGTTGTCCAATTCCTGATAGTTTCGAGGCAAGAGGATGGAATTGTTTTCGTTGGGAGTGAACAAGCCGAGTCACCCGAATGGACACCAGCCAACTCAATATGTTCCATTATCCCACCAATTGTCACATTCCCATGTGAATCAGCTAATGCATCAACATCAATTTCAATAGCATCTGATAGATATTTGTCGACTAATACAGGACGTTCTGGATCCACTTCCACAGCATTTTCAAGGTAAGTCACTAGTTTGTCATCGCTGTACACAATTTCCATTGCCCGACCACCTAGAACATAAGAAGGTCGGACAACAACTGGGTATCCTATATCCTTAGCAATGGAGAGTGCATCTGCTTCACTCTTGGCAATGCCCCCTCTTGGTTGTTCTATCTTTAACTCGTTAAGGATTGCATTGAACCTTTCTCTGTCTTCAGCCGCATCTATGGAATCTGGAGAAGTTCCCCATATGCGAACATGTCCACCAGTGGCAGATTTGAGCTTGTTCTCATCTAAATACCGCTGTATGGGGAGAGCCAATTTTAATGGTGTTTGACCTCCAAATTGCACAATGATGCCGTCTGGACGTTCCAAATCAATAACGTTAAAAACATCTTCAACTGTCAAGGGTTCAAAGTACAGACGATCACTTGTATCATAATCTGTTGACACTGTTTCAGGATTTGAGTTCATCATGATTGTCTCATACCCAGCATCCTGTACAAACAAGAAGTTAGTTACAAGCTAGGTTTAAGAATAACCATCCATCGTACATGATAAAAAGTATGATATTCAGCACAGTGCTTACAGTATTAATCATAATAACCTAATAATATAAGATTGCATCAGATGGAATCAAGTCAACACTAGATAACTAGTGACCAGTAAATACGGTAAACATGAGGTTATACTGAAAAAGGTTGCAAGAAGATAAACTTCATAAACTGTACCAGTTAACTCATAAGCATGTTTCAATTATTTAAAAAAGAATACAAACCTGTAGAGCAAATGATGTATGGCAGCAACAGTAGTCAAATTCAATACCCTGACCAATACGGTTTGGACCACCACCCAATATCAAGACCTTTTTCTTTTGAGTTGGGGCTGATTCACATTCAAAATCATAAGAAGAATACATATAAGGGGTATTTGCCTCAAATTCTGCAGCACATGTATCCACCCGCTTATAAGCTGGGAGGACACCCAAGGATATTCTCTTAGAGCGCACCTCCGTCTCAGTTGATTTAGTCGCAAATGCTATCTGCTTGTCACTGAAACCTCTCTTTTTCACTTCATAGAAATCTTCCTTTGTCAGGTTAGATAAGCTTTGAGCCAAGAGGTATTGCTCCACATCCACCAACTCCTTTAACTGAGTAAGAAACCACTTGTCAAGGTAACTCAGCTCGTGAATATCATCCAGTTTCATTCCCTTCTTCATTGCAGCATATATAGCATGAATGCGATCTGGATTAGGAACTCGGAGGCTATACTTCAATTGTTCCCAATCCCAATCGAGTTGTTTAATGGGTTCACAACCCCATCCAGAGTAGCCACATTCCAATGATCTTACAGCTTTTTGAAAGGATTCTTGGAAAGTGCGGCCAAGAGCCATAGCTTCACCAACTGATTTCATTTGAGTCGTCAATATTGGTTGAGAACCTGGGAACTTTTCAAAAGCAAATCTAGGAATCTGCAAAAAAAAAAAAAAAAAAAAAAAAAAAAAAAAAAAAAAAAAAAAAAAAAAAAAAAAAATCAGAAAACTTATTACAAGGAAGAAGAGAGATATAAATTTAGGGAGAAAGCAGGGCCACTATTATCGAAGACTAAACATGTACAAAGTATCAACTGTCATCAAGTAAGCTAACAAGAAGATATAGCAATGCTGTAATAATCATATACATATATCAAACTTTCTTAAAATGAATATGCTCGAAATTAAGGCAAGGACAATAAATTTGAAGGAAATTGGTTACCATGGAAGAATATGCATACTCAAAATCTCATCTATAATATGCCCAATATTTATAAAACCGTAAAAAATTGTATTCTTTATACACCAACTAACTAATTCGAATTTGGAACACACGAACTCTGTTACTATCAGTTGATTACACAAGGAAAGAGCTCAACTAATCATGTTCCACGACTAGGTAGAAGTATGTACTTTGGACAAAGTTGAAGTTTAAAATGAATCACAAGTCAACTCCATGCTAAACCTTCCAGTATCATATGTTCTGTAAATATAGTTTAATCCATGTACCAATATGCCATTAATTTCAATTCCAAAACCGCTAAAAAAAATAGCAAACAAATCTCACGTAAAAAGAAAATAAATAAAAACAATAAGAAACTTGCCTTTGTCACCACGTAATCGATTGAAGGCTCAAAACTAGCAGGCGTTTTCTTGGTTATGTCATTCGGAATCTGATCCAATGAATAACCAACAGACAATTTTGCAGCCATCTTCGCTATTGGAAAACCCGTCGCCTTGGAAGCCAAAGCAGAGGACCTTGAAACTCTCGGGTTCATTTCAATCACCATCACCTCACCATCAGCTGGATTGACAGCAAATTGCACATTTGAACCACCACACTCAACACCGATTTCCCTAATGATAGCAATGGAATAATCCCTCAGCCGCTGATACTCTTTATCAGTCAAAGTTTGAGCAGGTGCCACAGTTATGGAATCCCCAGTATGAACTCCCATGGGATCAATATTCTCAATGGAGCAAATGATTACCACGTTGTCAGCAAGATCCCTCATAACCTCAAGCTCATACTCCTTCCAACCCAGCAAAGATTTCTCCACCAGAACCTGAGACGTCAAACTCGCCGCTAAACCCGCCTTACAAATAGACTCAAATTCCTCCTTATTGTAAGCAATCCCACCTCCAGTTCCCCCCAACGTAAAAGCAGGTCTAATGATCAAAGGGAATTCTCCAATCTCACCAGCAATTTCAACACATTCCTCAAGCGTAGTCCCAATCCCAGAAGGTGGTGTCTTAATCCCAATGTTCTTCATAGCCTGTTTAAACAACTCCCTGTCTTCAGCTTTCTTTATTGCCTCAAGCTTCGCTCCAATCAACTCGATCCCATATTTCTCCAGCGCACCACTTTCAGCTAAAGCAACCGCCAAATTTAACGCAGTCTGGCCACCCATAGTGGGCAAGAGAGCATCAGGGCGTTCTTTCTCAAGCACTTTCTCAACAAGTTCTGGTGTCATGGGAGTAACATAAGTTCTATCAGCCAAGTCCGGGTCCGTCATGATCGTAGCCGGATTGGAATTAATCAACACAACTTCATATCCCTCTTCTTTCAACGCCTTGCAAGCTTGAGTACCAGAATAATCAAACTCACAAGCCTGCCCAATCACAATGGGGCCTGCACCAAGAATCAAAATCTTCTTCAAATCAGTTCTCTTCCCAATTTTCCCACCTTTACTCTCTGTGATCGTCTTCTCGCCGTTTTTGTTGCATCGAACCAAACCCTTTGGGCAGTACAGCTTCCCAAACGGAGAAAGCCGGTCCTGCCATGGATGAATCTTGAGCGAAGTTGATCCAACTGTGGTAGTGAAAGAAAAACACCTGGCATGGATGAGATTGGAGAAACAGGGAGCGGAAGAACGAGAAATGGAGGAGGATCGAGACAAAATGGAGTTGGCGGTGAGAGATTGAGAGGGAATCAAACAGTGAACCATCTCTCAGCCACACTCCAAGAGCTTGCAACAGAAATGTTGAAGGCGTCGGAGAGAAAGAGAGGGAGAGAAACAAAAGAAGGAAAAGAAGGAATGAGAAAAGGAGAAGAAAAGGGTGAGAGGTCTGAATGTGAGATAGTGTAAGCTGAAAATGGAAGGGTTTGATTCTGAAAATGGAGTGTAACTCAGAGAGTGTTGGTGAAGAAGAAGAAGAAGAAGGAGGAGGAGGAAGAGGTTGAGAAAAATGATTCGGACAGAGAGTTTGAATATTAGGGTTTCTCTTGTTATGCCGCGTGCCACTTCTCGTGGGCCCTTTCCGTTGGCCCACTCTCTCCTTTTTTTTGTTTTTATTTAAAGAAAAACGTTTTTTTATCTAATTTTCTATTGGTGATTGCATTCGATAGCATGTTTTAAAAAATAATAATTAAGACTATAGTAATATTTCTTTAAAATTGTAAATATAGAAAAATATATATCGTTCATATATTCTTATTAACAATAGACTCTCATTAGAGCTGTTTTTTTTTGTTACATTACGAATTATTCTACATTGTATTATATTTATCAATATTTTAGATTTGATTGCTATTTTTACAAAAGTACCTTCTTATTTTATGTTTTAAGATCTAATCTCTCATTGTTTAGATCCGTTTAATAGTCGTATTTTTTATTTTTTTTTTCATTTTAAAATATTAAGTAATAAATATTTATTCCACGTAGCATTTTTTTCGTTATCTATTTTTAAAGATGGTTTTTAAAAAGTAAATCAAAATGTGGAAACTAAAAAAAAATAGTTTTGAAAACTCATTTTTATTTTAAATTTTGGTAAGAATTAATATGTTTAAATAATAAAAATGAAAACCATGAAAGTGTAAGAAGAAAAGTATAATTTTCATAGATTAAAAGCAAAAACCAAATATTTTGTCAAAGGTGGCTTAGGTTTTTAGTTATTTTGTTTCTTAAAATTGTGATTCTGTTTTTTTTCTTTTTAACTTTTGGTTCCAAAGATCTTAGGAAAGTTATTGTCCTGAATTTAAAATTCATAACGAAAGTCTATGTAATTTTAATTTTGTAATAATTTAGTCTTAATGTTAAGAAAATCGTAAAAAATAGATGCTAATTTTTATTATTTTATGGTGTAGATTTTGCATTTTATAGAATTATTCAGTCTATCAGTATATTTATGCAATAAATTTCATTAAATTTTAATCTTAATTTCTAGAGTATGGATTGAATTGAACAAAATTTAAAGTACGGAGACTAAATTGTTACCAACTAAATTGAGTTAGCAAAATTTAAACTATGCAGCGACTAGACCATTCTAAATAAAAACAACTTAAATTTTTTATGAATACTTTTGAAAATGCATTGTTTTTATAAAGTATGTTAAATAACAACAATAAAGCACAATAATATAAGTGATAAGGAATATGCCATGTTTTCTTTTTGGTTTTTTCTCTAGGACGTCAGATTTTATTGTTTAAAAAGAATTAGCGTTGCACCAACTGCTTTATTAAGATTAATAAATGATTAGACTAATGATAATTAGACATCTTTTGATAACCATTTTCTTCCTTTGTTATCTATTTTTCATCTATGGTTTAGAAAATCAAGTCGGATTTTGAGAACTAAAAAAAATTGTTTTTGTTTTTTAAATTTTGGCTAAAAGTTCGACCATTGTATTTAAGAAAGATGCAAATCATAGTAAGAAATGTGAATGATACAGGCTTAATTTTCAAAAACAAAAACAAAAAACAAAATGATTATCAAACGGAGCCTAAAATATCAATAATATGAACTTTTTCTTTACTTAGCTTAATCATAATTTAAAAGTAGTTAAATAAGTTTTAATCATATTGAAATCAACGTTTCGATGGTGACATTCGTTTGCAAACAAAAGATTATGATATATTTGATTCACGAGTTGAATCATATAACCTAATAAAAAAAATGTGTGTTTGTTTATTTAATATGTAAGTTTACGTACCTCAACTTAGAGATTTTGTTAATCCTATTCAAACTCATTTTTAGCTACTTAAAATTAGGTTTTTAATCATACATTTCATAGAAATTTCGCTTTACACCCCTAATTTTTGGGTTGCATCAATTTAAGTCCTAAAATTATGTAATGAATCAATTAACAATCTTCTTCAAACTTAGTTTGAAAAATATCATATGAAACATGTAATTCAATTAAAGTGTTAAATGGTAAGCGAATCACTTTAAATGAGTTTTAGCTCAACGATAATTGACATTACTTTCTTCTTTAGAGTTCAAAGGTTTGATTTCTCATCCTCATAGTTATTGTACTAAAAAAAAGTGAATCATCACTTTCAAATGTCGGATTAATACAATGAACTATTAGAATAACGCATGAACAATCTTGAAAGGAAATCTGAATCGAAAGTCCAAATTGATTCAATTATGAAAGTTTAAGGGTTTCATTGATATACTATATACTTGAGTCTCATATAAACTTATTGATACCATTATTAGATTATGGTTTAAATTGATACCGTCCAAAATTGTAAGAGTATTGATATTTTTAAATATATTATTTTAGTATTTACAAATCAAGAACTTATAGAATTTCATTTATTCCTACTGTTCCAAATATAACAATAATCATTTGTCCCTAACATTCAGAAACTTTTATTCTAACAAACTAAATTTCTTAAAGTTGTGAAGAAAGAAAAATCTTGAGAAGGTTTGAGATAAGGGCTTTTAAGAACATAATATGGATAACGAACTTTTTAAGGAACTTATGAGCATATTCTAGTGCTAGAACATGGAATAAGGAAATTAGGGTTTATTATTAATTATTATTTACTTTTTTTTATATTTTTTATTTATATATTTTTTTTAGTGGTTTCTTGATGTCTATTTATTCACTTGAAAAAGATTGATTATGAACTATGAATTTTGCCATCAAATGTAGTGCATGATCTTCATATCATTTGACCAAAGATTATCTTACTTTGTCTCGTTTGGACATAGTTGAGTAATAACGTACTCATCTCTCACCTAGAATTAACAAATTATAATATTATATATAATAAGTTTAATGGTGCAAAGTTAATTTGAATGTGAATTAATAACTTGACTTATTAAATCAATATTTGACATCATTTTTATAAGCAAATAATTGGTAATGATGAGGAGTTAGAGCAGTAAAAGATTTGCTTCCAAGTTAAGTTTCCAAATATGAAGAGTTACAACCCTTCAAGAATCAAAACAATTTAAAACAATCTATTTACGTTTATAGAGGTTCATGTATGTAGTTGAAGAGATTTTATTGAACCTAATCAACTAGGTGAAAGGTTGTGTCCTTTCAAATTGTCTTTTTAGATAGTATAAATACCTATGTACTTTTGTCATTTGAGAAGAACATTTTGAATTTGAATAAAATTTTATTAGAGTTTAATATTTATTCTTTCAAGCTTTATGCTTTTTCTTTGTATTCTTGTGTTTAGAATGCATGTCTTAGAACTTTCAATCTAGTTTGATCAATTAGATTGTGGGGGTTTATTTTATTTAGAGGGGAGATTTCAAACGTGATTGAGATAGTTCCCTTTATCATTTAACTTTTCATTCAATCGAAATATGTAGTCCATCGAATTATGTAACTCAAATATTGCTTACACTCTTTCCATTCATACATGCAAATGTCACAAATGTTTGTAAACTAAAATTTGGCTTGAAATTCTTCCTTTTTGAGCCTTCAAAGATATCAATAAGGATTTTTTTTTTTTTTTTTTTTATGTGAAAGGTTTCTTTTGCATTTTAGTTCCTATTGCACTAAGAAAAATATTTAATACTTCCATCTTAAAAAATGATAGAAAATAATAAATGATAAAAAAATGAATAAATAATAGACCCTTGTTTCTCCTATAAGATATTTGTTTTCTAAATACAGCTTGGTAGAATGGACCACTTTCCCATTAACAAAAAGAAAAGCATAGTGAATTTATTTAATAAGAATCTAATTGATGAATAATACAAAATTTTCTTATGTCACCATATTGGATTTGAGAGGCTTAGTTTGTACCTCATTAATAATTGAATATACAAGACAAGAAGTGAGAGACAAATATGAAAATTATAAAGATGATTTGTGGAGAGTAGAGATAGTGGAGGGGTACTATAAGTTTGATGTAAGCTATTATCATAAAAGTAGTTATATATTATATATAAAGTTTTTTTTAAAAAAAAAAAATCCTCTCAACTTACATAAAAAAAAAAACAATGATTTAATTTATAAACTTTAAATTGAAACAAATTATCTCTTACACTTTCAAATTTGTAACATGATTGTTATTAAACTTTAGTTCGTAAAAATTTAATCTGAGAAATATTTCATTAAAAATAAGTGTCAAATTAATCTGTTACAATTAAGAATTTACCCATAAAGTGTCTAATCAAAATTAAGTATATTTGTTTTCTAAATAGTGACTAGTATTCATAGTCAGTGTACCAATCTACATAAGAAATAATAATAATAAATCTCACTACTAGACTAAAAATTACAAACTAAAGTTTAGAGACTAATTATTTTGATGAAAGTTTAGGGCTCGTTTGATAATGTTCTTATTTCTGTTTTTCACTTTTACTTGTGTGATAATCCTCCACGTTTTCTTTTTTTAAAATTAAAAAAAAAATTAAAAAGTCGTCAAATTTGAATAACTACATTTTTATATATTCTCGTTTCTAAAATAGTTTAATAGTGTACGACCTGTATATGCAAACTGGTTTTTATTTTTTCCTTTACTTTTATTTCTTAACTTTACTATATTTATATATCGATTTTTTTTTCATTCTCCTCTTAGTTCTTTTGGTCGTGTTTATGTTTTGATTATACCTTAACCTCGAGCTATGAAGTTCTTTTTCTTTTATTGCAATTCAATACCTTTGAAAAAAGTCTCAAAACATGATAATAAGCTTGCAAAGAAAATGGTGATGGGCAAGAATTTAGCTAAGGCTAGATCATGAACCGTGAACACATAAATTTTATTTTATTTTTTATTTTTATTTTTATTTTTAGCCTCCGATTGATGTTGTCATTTCTATATGAATGGTAGATATTTTAATAGATGATTCCATATTATAAGAGACAACAACTATTTTGAATATCTCTACCATGAACAGTATGTTGTTCACTTTAATCATAAGCTTTAAGAATTTTTTTTTTTATTAAATTGCAAATGTGATCCCTATGGTTTGGAAAAAGTTAATTAGAGAATTTAGTTTTTATGGTTTATAACTAAAATTTAGTCACGACTATTACTTACGAGGATTTCATCAAACCATAGAGACTATTTATGAGATTTTACCGAACTGTAGGAACTATATTCTAACTTTCTCCAAACCGTAGAGATCAAATTTATAATTTAATCTTATTTTAAAACCAAAATGCATCACACCATTAGAGTTCAATTGTCCTTGTTTACTTATATACTCATGATCATCATCTTTCACTAATCTAGTCAACATGAAACTTTGAGCATATATTATGGGATTTTATATTAACATGAGGGATGAATTGACATTCTCATAATATCATAGAAAAATTGATGAAAGTAACAAAAAAAATATCGATAAAATATTTATCAATAATGTTTACTTGATATAAATAATAAGGAATTTAAACTTTAATTTAAAAATAAATATTTGCTTACTCCTTGCATAGTTATATTAAAAAAACATTTCTTATAAAATATTTATATGGAATGGAATGAATGGAACTTAGAGTATATGAACTAAAATTGATACTTTAACAAAATTATTAAAATTCAGAATTTAAATAGATAAAAATACAACAGTCAGACATTAAAGTTGTATTTTAATAGGTAACTTCAATCTGGCTTAGCGGTTAAAACATGTACTTCATTGATCCGTAGTAATGGAGGCTCATATTCTTCCCTCAGCTCACATCTTTTAGTACCAAACTAAAGGAAGAGTAATTTAATCAAACAACAACAATAAAACTAGAAAAAGAAGGGGAAAAAAAACTAAAACTAAAAAGAATTCTAGGGACTGTTTTTAATATATATATATACATATATATAAACACACATATTTGCCTTTAATGTCGAGCTTGACAAATATTATAGGTGTACGATAGTGAAGAACACACATTATTTTACTGACATTAAATGCCAATTTTATACTAACACTACAAGAAATTATATCCTTTTGACCACCGACAAGGTCGTTGGGAAAATTCTATCCCGACGCAAAAATGTTCCTTTATTGGAAAAAAATTGATCTCTTGACGGCTGGAATTGGGAAGATTTATGGCCATGCAAAAATAGTGGCATCGACAAAGGTTACCTTTCTCGATGCCAGCAAAAATTGGCTTATTGGCGTCGGAAGATGTATTCTATGCCGACGACATTTATTTGTCGTTGATAAAGGGTTGGATGTGTGGGAAAAAACCTTTCTCGACACCAAATCTAAAAAATTAGCATGGGGTCTGGTGCAATGGGGATTATGTATTGGGGGTTGGGTGTGGCGGGGTTTGGAGCAGCTGTGGGGGTCGATTGACAACTACGTGGGAACAGAAGTGAGAAGATGGGTCGATCAAACAGCTTACAGAGAGAAAGAGAAAAGAGAGGGAATAGTAGTTGTGGGCAACATGCTTGCAGAGGAGGGAAAAGGGTTATAAAAAACCCTATTTCTAGATTAATTTCTAAACCCTATCTCGATTCTATATACGATAGTGTTGGACTAACTAACCTGTCCCTACACTAGAATTTATTGTGTTGGGATAAGCCCAAAAATGAATTGTTTTGCCCACTTTTTTCCGATGCTAAAAAAATGGCGTCGACAGTTCCACCCTATTCCGACGACGTTAAAAAAAACGTATGGATAGATGTTTCTCCCGACGGTAAAAAGTAGTGTCGGAAAAAGTAGCTTTCCCCGATGCTTTTAAAAGCATCGGAAAAATTTTCGTCGAGAAAGACAAAATTTCTTGTAATGTAGATTTGGACTTATTGAAATGTTATCTATAAAAGAGTTTTTTAATATATCCTTGAATATGATTAGTTTAGTGAAGGATATGTTCATTATTAGTTGTTTTCCTTCTCCCTTGTTGTCTTTTAGGGGTTGTTTAGTTTAAGGTTTTATAGATGTCCATGAAGTAAGGATTTCTGGGAATAAAAAGCATGGGAATAAGATTGTTGGGAATCAAGGATTATTGTGTTTGGTTGTGCATGAGAATATTATCAGAATTTTTGTGGAAATATATTTGTATTTAATTTATAAAATTAATCATGACACCTCTATAAAATTTTAATTCAAAGTTTTGAGAAAAATTAATTATCAAATAAACAAATAATAAGACATTAAATTATAAATTACAAGTGTTTATCAAATAATTAATTTATAATTAAAGTTAAATGATTACATAATTTGATGGAAGAATATGATGAATTTATATAATTATGATTTAATATTTAACGAAACAATCAAAATCAGTTTGAGAAAATAAATATAATATTTTGTGATTAAAAATTGAATGATTATAATTAGTAAATGATTTCTAATTATAATTATTAAAAAATAATGACATAAAATATTAACCATAATGATAATTAATTAGCTACTTATATAATTTATTAATGAATTAATAGTTTTAATGCATCAATTCTTTACTGTCTATTAAAAACAATAAGTGTGTGTATATATATATATATATATATATATATTCTCTTAAGAATTTTAATTTATATTTTGTTTACGATTTATTAAAAAAATAAGTATATATATATATAATTTATATTTCAAAAAACAATTAATGAATTTATGAACTGGAGTAGTTAAATTCAAATNTATAATTTAATTTTTAATATAATTTTCTAAATTATAAATTTTATTTTCATATATTGATTAATTTAAATTAATTTATTTTTTAAAAGAAGATTAAATTAATTATAATATAAAATGATAAATTCATGTATTAAAAAGAGAGAGAGAAAAAATCAAGAAAACTCAAAGTTTTAGGTATAAAGGATGCATGAAAATAGTTTATTCTCATGCCTAAAGTTTCAAAACTTATACCAAACAAGGGGATAAGTATCTCTTACCCATTCTCACCCTTATTTCGTTGCGAACGCTTCCTTATTTTAATCAAATGATATATATATATATATAACATACCTTTATTTAAGTATAAATTTCAATTCTGTCTCTAGACTTTTAAAGTCTTCATTTTTATTTATAAACTTTGAAATTTGTTCCAAAAAGAAATCTTGAAGATTTTTTTCCGTTAAAATAAGATGACAATTGACACTATAACGTATAAAGTTAAAAGACACATGTGACATCATTTATAATAATTCAATTTTCACGTATCGACAAGATAATTAGTGTCTAAAAATAGATTATATAAATAATTTTAATAATCTTTTCTTTGATAAATTTGTTAAGAGTGATCTTAGCTTTTTATATAGTTATAAATAGTGCATTTTATAATTTTCATACATTAACTGCCATAACAAATTCCTTTCTTTTCCTAAAAAAAAAAAAACTTTATTCTAATAGAAAAAAATACATACTTAGCAATTTCAACATTTACATGTTTTTTTATATAAATAATTCAAAGTGCAAAGAAAATTAAAATGAAACTTCTAAGGTCAAGTTTATTTTATTTTTAATATTTTAATCCTGTATTTTTATAGATGACTTAATTTTTAGTACAAATAAGTTTACAAACTTTCATCGTATATAATTCCACCAACTTATCATAATTCTTAAAAATAATATTTAAGAAGTAAAAATAGAAAGTTCTCTCCAATTTATTAATTGACCTTTCACTAAGCAAAAAGACCAAAATGGGAAAATAAATCCAAAACCCTAACTTTAACCTTTCAATAAACCCAAAGGGGATTCGTCATTTCCGTAGTTGCAAAGGTCTTTCACTTTCATTCTTTCACTTTCATTCTTCCACTTTATATCCCATTAGTTCATTACTTTCTATCGTTTAAAAATGTTTAAAATTTTTTTTAAAAAATTGTGTTTCAAATTTTATTTAAAAAATACAACAATTTATGAGTATTAAAAGTATTTTTTTTCCTTTCGCAAAGATGGATTTTTAATTTATTTTGTAAAATTAACTTTTTAAAAATTTATAATTCCTTTTAAGACTGGTAAAATTTAAATGAGTTTTCAAAATTTAAGTTACCTTTGTTGAATGAGAAATTTTGAGCCAATCGAAAATTACCACATCATTTACTAAATTAATGATGAAATTTCAAATGCTTGAATTTGGGATCAATTAAAAGTTGACATGTATTTAAGTTGAAATCCAAGACATAAATTGACAAGTTCTGATGATGCCATTCAATTGAATAAAATTAATTTTGTCCAATTTGATATTATAATTTGGACTAAAGTCTAATTGAGCCCAAAAATATGTTTAATTTGGCCTAAATATCAAATTAGGCTCAACTCCAATTAATTGGGCCGAAGAGCTGAGTCCATGGATCAACCAAGTCCAAGTCCACAAAACCCACATGAGAGCAATGGGTATGTTCATTAACAGTTTCAACGGATCATCTTATTTGAACAATTGTAACTTCGTGACTTGAAATATTTGAAGTATTTGGCAAAAAATTAAGAATCGAAAAATAAAATTCTATTTAAGTTTTGGATATTTAAATTTTTTTATTAACTGATCCTTTCGAAAAGAGATAAGAGCTGGTGAATTAGAAAAATTAATTAGGAATTAAATATATATTTTTTTATGGAATATACGTATCAATATTCATGGATCATACCGTTCATCTCACTTCCAATTCCTATCTTAATAGGAGTGGGACTTCTACTTTTTCCGACGGCAACCAAAAACCTTCGATGTATGTGGTCTTTTCTGAGTATTTTATTGTTAAGTATAGTTATAGGAGAAGACTGGGTAAAAGAAGCTTTTAGCCCTTGCTTGTTCAGTGCTATTTCCCGGTCGTCCAATGGTCTTTAGTCGTTATTAAGCCTGGTATGCCTCCGCCCTGTGTCCACAATTCCAGACCTTCAATCCTCGATCATCCCCTGGGCTTAGTTCACATGTTCTAGCTTAGTTCGTATTCCGGGTATGTGGCAAGCAAGAAAAACGTATTCGCCATAATTACGATATCCTTTGCTGATGCTGATAGTACTACTAGCTCTTGACTTAAAGGGCAGTAAGTGGCTCACCAATTTCGCGTGTACGCGTCCCGTAGTCTAACTGGTATTCATGTCTTCTATAGCAGTATGGTATATGTAACGTTGTTGGTTCCAGGTTGCTTAGGACTGTCAGGTTGCTAGTCTTTCCATGGTTCCCAACCCCTTTTCTCAAAAATCCCATTTCCTTCCATGAGAAACTATGGGAAATTTTGGAGTAGTATCCCGTTGAGTCACCTATCATATCAGCAGGGGAAGCAGCTCTTTCAAATGCACCCAAATCTGATGAAGGAACTGTGGAATCAGCGGTTTCTTTCATTCACAGAAAAACAACAAACCGAAGAATCAAAATAATCGGATCATAGCACAGGCATCATCCTAAGAAGCGGGTAAGGTTGAGAAAGAAGCAGCCCCTTACTCACCTCTTCAACATGCAGTGAGGGCACGGTTGCTCCTAGTGTTGATAATCAGCTTCAGGTAAGGGATATATAGAGAGAAGAAGGGGTAGGTTGTGGTGAGATGGTGGTTTGGTCGGGTGAGAGGGTGGTCAGCTAGGTCTAAGCAGCCTAGATTTTGTAGGGAGCTCCAGAGCCTAGTGTGTAACTTAAACTCGGTCGAGCGTCTTCAAACCTCTCCCTTGTCAACTCCGAACGAATGCTTTATTTGCCTTGAATGAGAACTCTTGTTGCTTGTTGGCAGGTAGCTCCATGTAAGGTTAGCTCGAAAGCGAGTTCTTACTCTTTGACCTCAGGGGAAGAAAGCGGTGATTACCTGGGGTGAGGTTGACCTTCTTTCTGCGGCACGACTATTATCTTATTAGAGTCAGTAGCTGGGAATCTCTTCTTCCGCCTATTAGCGTTAGATTCTTTTTTTGACTTCTTAAGAAGACTGTTTTCCTTGGAAAGAGCTGTGGGCATAGCTAAACTTTCTCAAATGCGGGATCGGGATTTCCTCTTGATGCGGTAGAAGAGGTCTAGTCTAGGTCATTTCTTTTGCTAGAGAATATGTTGGCAATGATCCTTTTATGGGAAGGGAATCCCTAAGACCAATCATTCCCTAGTCTCGCCTATATCCTATTGCTATTATAGCTGGGATATTATCTCTATGAAAATAGAGGAATCAGAGGTAATATCGTATAAGTCTAGTCTAAAATCATTCCTTTAGTTCCATTCGCTCCTAAAGTTGCATCTCTTCTTTTAACGTGGGGCGGGCATAAGAGTAACTAGCTTGCTTCTACTTCTTCCCTATTTGTTCCATGATCTATGGGTCTACTGGAGCTACCCACTTCGATCAATTAGCCAAGATTTTGACCGGATACGAAATCACTGGTGCTCGATCTAGTGGTATTTTTATGGGGATTCTATCTATCGCTGCAGGATTCCTATTCAAGATCACTGCAGTTCCTTTTCGGGCGGCTGTAGGACGGACGGCCGCCTATAGGTGGTAGGGTAGGGTGGGTGGTACCGCTCAGATTGTGGCCAATCTTCCTAACCGCGCGCGGGCCGGGCTTAGAGCGCGTGAAACTCATCACTACCTCGTAAGGGCGTTGAGACCATAGCATGTTACACGAAAGCGCCGCTTTCTCTGTAGTGTTGTCACACAGCAGCCCGCCTAGAAGAGCCACTCGCTCTGTAGTGTTGTCACATAAGATAAGCATGCCGCCCCCCACTCCCATCCCGGGGCGTTAAGGAGCTTTTGTTTTTGGAACAGACGACAGTGTTTTACTAACGTTGCCACAAATTCCACCCCCAAAAACCATATTTTGATTGAGCCGAGAAGACTAGTAAAAGGAAGGATCAAGAATGTCATATATTTCAGGAGCAAGATCAGTTCCCGATAAACAAGTCAGAATTGCCTCAACAAAAATTGATGGAATCGGACCCACTTATCCTTTATCGTATACCTGCAGTGTCAGGCTAGCAAATCAGAGTTTATGGATGATTTGAACTTAATAGCCAAGAAATGCTTTTTCCGTCACGAATCTCTCATCAATAGAAGTTTACTGACTACATTTCTATGTTTCGATGCAACAACAAGATGTTATTTGTAACAAGTAGTTTTGTTGGTTGGTTAGTTGGTCACATTTTATTCATGAAATGGGTTGCATTGATATTAGTCTGGATATAGCAAAATAATTCTCTGGGACCGTTTACAAGAGTGAATACCGAGCGTCGCCTGCAATTGAGGAAGAAATGAGGGGATCAGGCCCAAACCCCGGAGCTGGTGGAAGTTGCGGAGAAAAACCACTTCCTCCCCCTCTCTCTATCGGTCGAGCTACTTTGTTCCTTGCTATTCACATCTTTTTAACCCGAAATGGCAAATGGCTGGGGAGAGGAAAGGTTCCTTTTTTTAGGGTACCCCCGGGAACAGATCCAATGGAGACGGGGTGGGGTCTGTTCTCTTCATTTGTGGGGGTAAGTAATTTTACACTGCAAAGAGCCTACAGGGAGTTCTCTACAATTAGAAGACTTCTTGACTCTGAAGTTGACCACACTTGAAGATTGGAAGTTCTTTGGAGATACAAACATTCTTTCAAGACTACAATTTCAAGAACATCCACATGCTTCACTTCAATATATCAAACATACGCATTCAACTGAGAGAGAATCAGAGGATCAAGTACTAGAGATCGAACCACATCCACATCAAATCTACATCAACACAAGTTTAACTCCGTGAAATATGTTTCTCCGAAAGCCTCGTGCAAACATTGATCCTCCAAAAATATCATCAAGCCCAAAGGTCGATCATCCAAGAAGATCATTAAGCCGAAAAGTCGATCATCCTAGAAGACAATCAAGCCGAAAAGTCGATCATCCTAGAAGACAATCAAGCCGAAAAGTCGATCATCCTAGAAGACCATCAAGCCCAAAGGTCGATCATCCAAGAAGATCAACAAGCCCAAAGGTTAATCCTCCAAGAAGGCCAACTATCTTAAATATTATAGTTTATTTTGAAAGCATCAAATGATCAATATTAAAGATTGTACTCATTATACTAAAATTAATACGAACACAAAGTTCAACTCTATGAAACAAGTTTTTCCGAAAACCTCGTGCGAACAAATTGGTCCCACCAATGGAACCTCTCTACCTCTCATATCTCTCTCGTCATCCAAATCAATAAATCAACAAATGGCACCAAAGAAAGTTGCATCCAAAGCTACTGTCGCAAGTGACGCTTACATAGGACCTGTCAACTAGAGTCACTCAAAGGGGGTCATGCATGAGCAAGAACAAAGCTCTGTCATCACGAAGAAAATTTGGGAATAGCTGAGGGAACTTCCTAAAAGCGGGATCACCATCAGAGAAAATCCTTTGCTCGACAACTCTGCTCCTACTTCTGATCGATTAGAGAAAGAATCACACTTTGATGTAATGTCTGTCATGATGACTGACGTAATAGCTGAGTCAGCCATGGCAGAGATGGAGATGAAGATAAATCTCTTAATGAAAGCTGTTGAAGAGCGAGACCATGAAATCGTTGCCTTAAGAGATTAAATACAGGCACGAGAATCAATTGAGACGAGTCAAACTCCAAGTGTCGAAGTCAATGAGAAAGGAAAGACTGTTTTGCAGAAAAATCAGTCACAACAATCCATCTTTATGGTATCCTTATCAGTTCAATAGCTACAAGATATGATTACAAACTCCATAGGCCTCAGTATAGAGGATTGTCACAATCTTCATTCATGTACTCCAAGCCGTACACCAAGAGAATTGACAACCTAAGAATTTCAGCTAGGTACCAACCTCCAAAGTTCCAGCAATTCGATGGAAAGGAGAATCCAAAACAATATGTTGTTCACTTCATTGAAACTTGCAAAAATGTAGGGACCAGGGGAGACCTACTAGTCAGGCATTTTGTTCATACCTTAAAAATAAATGCTTTCAATTAGTATACTGATCTAGATCCAGAAGTGATTGACAGTTGGAAACAGAGTTAACAAGTTTTTATAGCACTATGCATATCATCAGCATGTGGAGCTAACAAGCACTAAGCAGCAGAAAGGAGAGTTGGTCATCGACTACATCAACCAATGGAGAGCTCTGAGTCTGGATTGCAAAGATAGACTCACTGAATTATCCCCAGTGGAGATGTGCACCTAGGGCATGCACTAGGAGCTTTTATACATTCTACAAGGAATAAAACCTCGTATATTTGAGAAATTGGCGACATGCGCTCATGACATGAAGCTAAGCATCGCCAACAGGGGAACTAAGGATTTCCTAGCCCCTAAAGGGAGAAAAGACAAGAATGAATCTATGGCCATTCATGAAACCCCATTGAAATTTTCCTCTAAAAGAAAACAAATAAAATTTGAAAGAAAACACAATGAGGGCGAGAAACGTCGCCTAACTCTTAAATAAAGGCAGGAAAAAATTTATCCATTCCCTGACTCTGATGTTGTAGATATGTTGGAGCAATTATTAGAGAAAGAACTCATTCAACTTCCAGAATGTAAGCAGTCGGAGCAGTTAGGAAAAGTAGATGTTCTTAACTACTGCAAGTATCACCGGGTAATTAGCCACCCAGTGGAAAAGTGCTCGTGCTAAAGGAACTAATTCTGAAGTTGGCTCATGAAAATAAGATTGAGTTGGTTTTTGATAGAATAGCTCAAACAAATAACGCTGCAGTAGCGATGACTTCAAGCGTTCTAACACCATCTACGTCTTATGATCAAAGTGAAAGCTTCATCCACTTTGAGACCTTTGAGCCTATAGTTGTTCGATTCCAACAAGAGATTCTAACAACAAATTCTCGAAGCAAAGATGATCTTGTTGAAGATGACAACGAAGGGTGGATCCTTGTGACTCAATGATATAAAGGAAAGTCAAGTTCCACCCAAAAAAAAGTTGTGCTTCCATCAAAATAACAGAAAAAGAAGCAAAACTCAGAAAAAAAAGGGGAAAAAAGGACATGAAAGCCTAAGCCTGGTAACAAAGAAGACAAAAACTTTCATCAACTTCAACGGTCAATGACTTTGGTAGAATTCTTCCCAAAAAACTTCCTCGATAATCATCTAGAGGAAGTATTAGAAGTTATTGCATATCATGTTGTCAGCATAACGGAAGTCGAAAACAATCATATAATCATTGAAGAAGTCGATGATCCAAAAGAAACCAAGTAAGTAGTTTATGTCTTCGATCTTATCAAGCCTTCAACTATTTGAGCTTCAGTCTTCCAAAGATTGAGTATGGCCACAATAGAAAAAGAAAATCAATGTCCAATGTTTACTTCCACTCAAATTTTAGCCTTCAAAAGGCTAAGTATCTTCACACCAAAGAAAGATCGACCTTCAACGTCTATTTTTCATCATCTCATAATAACAAGCGATCAACATAAAAGAAGGATGAAAATATTGAAGGCAAAAACATTTAATGAAGAAAACAATGACGAGAAGATTCACAATCATGTCCCTTCACGTATAAAGAGGAAGTTATCTGTTGATATAAATAAAGAAGTTCCTTGATGGTGCAGCCAAAACTCATCATACTGAACAATCCTACAAATGAAGAGGATGATCAAAATCATGATGAAATAAGAGCTTATGAAGTTTAAATGTAGAAACTCCTTATTGTAAGAGCCTAAACTACACATTGCTTCTAGCCACATGAGCTTAAAAGGTAAATGACAAAAAAAATCCTTATCATAAAAGTATAAACTACATGGTGCTCATGGCCCGTATGAGCTTAAAAGGTGAATTACCCAAAAAAAAAAAACTTTTGAATTACTTGATCCCTATTCCTTATAAAGGGTACATAGGCAGCTTGAAGGAAACTTTGAGTTCAGTCCAGAAAAAAAAAAATAAAAAAGAAATATTCCTCTTGAACTATGTTATGACTTGGTCTCTTTCTTCAAAGGTACGTAGGAAAATTAAAAAAAAAATAATTAAGTTTAGTCTATCAAACTTCCACAAAAAAAGAAAAGAAAAGAAAAGTTGCATAATCACCCTATGTATGGTGCTAAAAAAATTGATGTTGTTCGTCTTTATTGGGGGCAACACAACAAATTGTCAATGTCCATCCCTATTAAGGGCAACATAACAAATTAAAGATGTTCATCCTTACTGGAGGCAACATAAAAAATTGAAGACGTTCATCCCTAGTAAAGATGTGACACAACAAATTGAAGACGCTTGTTGTCTGCACGATGCTACACAAGTTGGATGTGTACAATAAGGTCTTCGCCAGAAAATTTAATCGTCTTTCTACTCATTTAAATAAAGAAGAATTATTGGGAGTTGCTTGCTTTAAGTACAAGGCATCACTCACCTATAGTTTAACTCTTCACCTTCAACTGTAGATGTTCTTCAAAATCAAGTTCATAAGTTTTTCTAATGCTTCTTTAAATTCAAATTCGGAGGCTTCACCGATGCTTCATCAAATTAGAGTTCAAAGGATTTGTTAATGCTTCATCAAATTTAAGCTCAAAAGCTTTACTATTGCTTCTTCATCTTCAAGATATCACTTTATCTTCAACATTGGGGCTTCGCTCATCTGAAGTGGCATTTCATCTTCAAAGTCAAGTATAAGCTACTTCACTTCATTTGCTCAAGATCGAAGGCTTCAACAATGCATCTTCAAGATCAAGTGTGAAAGGTTTGTTGATGCTTCTTCAAATTCAAGTTTAGAAGATTCACTGATGCTTCATCAAACTTATCTTCTAAGAGTTAAAAAATGCTTCATCAAGCTTAAGTTCGGAGGATTTGTCCAAACTTCTTCAAGTTTAAATGTGAAGCATTCACCAATGCTGCATCATGTTTAATATTGAAGGTTTTTTATGTCGGGTCAGATGCTCAAGTCACAAAGTCTAATGTAGGAGGCGTAAAGTCAAGGTCAAAAGTTGATTCGGACCTCTCTAAGGTCAAAATAAAATATTAGTGCGGTTAGCAGATCATTCAGACTTCTCTAAGGTCAAATAAAATATTGGTGTGATCAACTGATCACCAGACCTTACTAAGGTCGAAATAAAATATTGATGTGGTCCACAAATCATTCAGACCTTTCTTAGGTCAAAATAAAATGTTGGTAGGTCCGCAGATCATTCAAACCTCACTAAAGTCAAGATAAAATATTGGTGCGGACGGCAGAACATTCAGACCTCTCTAAGGTTGAGATAAAATATTGGTATAGTCGGCAGATCATTCAGACCTCTTTAAGGTTGAGATAAAATATTGGTGAGATCGGTAGATCATTCAGACCTCTCTAAGGTCAAGATTGAAGGAACTCTTATTCAAAAATACCTACGAGTGGAAGCGAATCTTTCCAATTCATTGTGACAGAATTACCGCATATACATTCAAACATACTTTCATAATGCTAAAAGGATCAAGAAATCATACCAGATGAAGATTTCTTCTTCACAGCGAGTCTGAAGCCCAACCGTCTACCTTGAACAGTCACCACTCGGACAGAAGGAAATGGAGAAGATAACACCACTTAGAGCCCTCAGTATTCTTGGAGTGAGAATCCAAAGTGTGGGTTTTTATTCGGATTTGGTAGAGGGAAGGAAGAAGAGAGACCGTACACAACGATCAAGTAAGTGGGAGATGCGGTCGTCTATCACATAGACAATATATTTGATTGTTTAGGTGAAGTATATGATCGTGTAGTAATATAAACGATAGTCTATACGATCATGTAGGAAAAGGTAAATGATCGTATAGGAAAAAGGGTGAGCAATCGTTTGAACAATCACGTAGGAAAAACTAAGCGATCGTCTCTACGATCGTTTAGTAAATACCGGGAGCTAAACGATCGCTTAGGAAAAAGGTAGACGATCGTTTAGATAATAGTGCACGACAGTGTAATTGGTATGCGATCGCTTAACAATATCGTATATGTAAGCGATCGTGCAGTTTCTATCGTATAGACACTGATTTTCTAAACGATGACACTATCTTTTTCACAATACCCGTGCACACCGAGATCAACACACCGTCTGCTATTTATAATGCACTCATACGTTATTTAGAACAAAGAGACGCCTTCCCATTTCCTTTATAACCGTCCAATGAATGTGATCTTATCACATTCATAACTTATAAATTAATATCATATATTAATTATAATATTTTTTCTCTACTAGATATAAATCATATTTATATCCAATTTTCTCCAAATTAATGTATCTCGTACATAAAGTTAACTATATCTTATTTAACTAACTTGTTCAATTATATTATATATAATTGAACTCTCTCTTGTCAATTTGAACATTTCAATTTCACCCAAAAATTGACTCTCAACTTGTATCCAAGCTACCAAGGGGACTTTATGGACCTATGGCTCGAAGCTCCAATGGTACGTGAATAGCTGACTAAACTCTTTAGTCACGAT
>NC_052357.1:50203576-50216205 GCF_009727055.1 Benincasa hispida | reverse complement strand
TTGAACTCTTCTTGCCATAGATATATTTCTATGTCCATTGGATATAACCAATCATCAGTACGATAACCCTTCACAGATGCTCGTAATTACAGCAGACCAATTTACTGTTTTGCCCCTGTAATTACATTTTCATCCTTAAGTACCATCGATCCCTTTAATGAACAATACAATATAGTCCTACTATATGTGAACATCTCTTGGGCCATGAAAAGGTGCGTGGCGCCACATCGTTCAAGCCCTAGAATCAGCCCTTAAGGGAGTTATCTATCTACTTACCCCTGCCTCGGGGAAGGAGTGAATTCTATCTTGTGAAGCTGAGTTCCCAGCTCCCAAATTCTTTGTATATGACGCCCCCGCTCGCATGTGCGTTCTGGCCACTTGCACCCATACAAATCAAAGGACCGCCCTCAATGCAGGAGTTCCCAACACACTCAGGATTGAGATCATGTTACCTATGGTCATCCTACTGAAGTGAAGTCTCAGTTATGAATGGTGTTATATAACGAGACATCAACACTTCGTGGTCAGGTCTTATACAAACTCTTTGTATAGGACGCCCCCTCTCGCATGTCCTCTACACTAATGATCAGGATCAGACCATCTGTGACAATTCACAACACTTGTGACCATTCCACAAATCGGGCCGCATCCATAGTGTTACCAGGATAAGGTTTCCTCCTATATCCATATACTACAGACCATTTGGGTTATCACTCAAGACATGATCCACTTGTATGTCACCACATACATGCTTAAGTTACATACAGATAATCAGAGATATTAAGTTTATTGGTTTGTGATAAAATCTAAATGTGCAAAATCAAGTAGTGAAGTAAATATCATTTATATTATACATCACAAGTGTTCGTACAAAGTTGTTTACAAACTACTGGACACGAGACTTTAGGGAACAAACCCCAACATTCTCCCACTTATCCTAAGGCGAAGTGGGAAGTACAAGTAAACAGGTACAAAACAATAAACTAGGGTATAAAAATCCAGTGTAACAAAATCTCCCACTTGCCCTAGACCAGCCGTGGGCGATCCCGTAGACCCATGCTGTGAAGATGACCCTCAAACATTATAGCCGTGAAACCTTCGTAAACGAATCAGCAACATTTTTCTCCGAGGCGATCTTCATGACGATCACGTCACCGACTCTCGATGCCTATCAATGCAGATTGACTTTAACATGGCAACAGGTGAAAAAGTCTCCTCATAGTCGACCCCTCCACTGGGTATAACCCTTTGCCACAAGTCGAGTGTTGAGGTTTGCACCTTCCCAGATCCCATATCGTGTTGAGTACATCGACTCCATCTCGAGATTCATGGCTTTGACCCATTCATCCTGGTCAACATCCTCCATTTCCATTTTTATAGGACAACGGATCCTCAACGTCGCCATCTTTCACCACAGCTAGGATTTCTGTGAAACTACGATAGCGATTAGTTAAGTTCGTAACTCTCCCACTGCGTTGAGTTCCTCAACTCTTGAGTGGAACCGACATACCAGAATAACTATCATCGACAATTCTGGTTGATGAATAAGATCCTTCAACAATCCTTGTTGAAGCTTCAGTAGTTTTCTTTGGAAAGCTCACTTAACCAACTTTACTTCGTGGACTATGCTCCCTGATATGATCATCCTCCAGAAAATAGCGTTCGTGGAAACAAACACCTTATTTTCGGACGGATCAGTAAAGTAACCTCCTCGTGTACTTTTGGGGTAGCCTACAAAGAGGCACAACCTCAATCGTGATTCCAATTTCTTGGGATTTGCCTCAAGCATATGTGTTGGACAATCCCATGTACAGAAGTGACGTAAACTAGCTTTATGCCCGTTTTACAACTCCAAAGATGTTCTTGCAACACTCTTAGAAGGAACACAGTTGAGAATGTATATTGTAGTCCCCACTGTGAAAACCCAAAACGAGTCCGGTAAGGAAGCGTAACTCATCATCGAACTAACCATGTTCAACAAAGGTTCTGGAGAAACTCGTTGGCGTTTAGATTGAGTTACGGTAGATTTAAACATCTCTATGTTATGGAGGGAATTTAACTAAAGGTCTTAGCACATACAAGTTATTTTCCAATTTAGCTGTATAAATTTCAACACCATCCTTATGAATAAATACTTTATTCAATTTAAAAGAAATGGTGTAATTGTATTGTAACATACACTTTACAGAAATAAAGTTCTTTTATAGTTCAGGAGCTATAAAGACGTCTTTTAATATAAGAAACCTATTCTGTAAAGTAAACTGGATGTCTCCCACTGCCACAGCTGAGATGACGTGTCTGGTACCTACCCGCAACGTTATCTCACCAGCCTCCAACTGTCGCCAGGATTTAATCCCCTTTTTCTGCCTTGGCCTTAGCCTTGGAAACTTTCTTTTCCTCTAGATAAAGAGGACAATTCTTCTTCCAGTGTCTGTCTTGGTTACAGTGGAAACATTTTCCTTTTTCAATCGGCGGTGGACGCTTCTTCTAGGCAACAGGTGGCGGGTTAACAGGTGCATTCCCTTTTCCTTTACCACCCTTCTTCTTCTTCCCCTTTTAAGAGTTAGAAGTTGAAGGTGCAAACTTTGTTCCTAAGGTCGAACCTCGATAGAACTTTTTAGAGGACAAGACAATATTTGCCTCACTTCCCTTTTTCTCCTTACTTTTTAGCAAGGATTGGTAAGTCTGTAACTTTTTGAAAAGAGTGGTAAGGGAGTAGTCCACTTTGTTAAGAATCGTATTGCTAACAAAGTAGAGAAAGCTCTCCAACAATGAATGCTGGATAATGCTAACCTGACTGCCCTCATCGATTTTAGACCCATTCATCTTCGCCACGTTAAAGTCGACCATCATTTTCAGCACGTGTTCATAAATAGAGGTGTCTTCCTCCATTTTGGAGCTGAAGATACATTTCAGAGCCTCATGCTTGAGCTGTCCAGACTACTATCCGAACATTCCCTGTAGAGACTCCATGATCTCATGTGTTGAGACCATGGACTCGTGTTTCTTGGCCAACATGTCACTAAGATTGGCCAGAATATAGGCTCGAGCCTTCTCGTTTGCCCGTGTCCAACGCTTATACGCCGCTCGAACATTTCAAGTAGTGTCCTGAGGTGGAATAGGAGGACATTCCCTTGTAAGGACAAACATGAAATCCTCGATGATGAGTATCGTCGTGAGCATATGATTCCAACTTGAATAGTCTAGGTCATTCAGTTTTTCGGCGCTTTATACATTGATAGTGGCTGAAGCCATTAAAAATGTTGCTGAAAAAAGAAAACGAATAACCTTTTATAATACTTTGCAAAAACCACATTTTAATTAACCAAATAATTTTTAGCAAAACAGATTCCAAGTACCCTAAGTGAAAAGACTTTTATTTTGCAACGATGCCCTAGTGAGGTAGGACAAACGTCATCGATGGGGTGATCGGATGGCCCTTCATTAAGATGAGATATTCTCAACCATTAGGTAGACCAACTCTTGGAACTAAACCTAATAGCCACCATTTGTTCGGTTCAGAATATTTAACCCTTAACAATCCTGTGTAAGTGTAACCCCTCATTTTCGGCCCCAGAGTCCCGCCCTAATGCGCTCACCGTAGGAAAAAGATAGATTAGGACAAGAGACTAAGTAACCTTATCCTCTTACAGGAGATCAAATAAAGAAACGTGCAAAACAACCATCCTATAGGGGGACACTCCCAGGGTGCCACGAGGAGATGCGCAGAAACTTTATTCAATCCAACGAGAGAGATCGAGGGATATGCTATCACACTGCTCCCACTTACTATGAACACTCTCTCCATCCACCTTGATATTGACCTACCCAAATACCATCCATTGGGGGACACGCCAAAGGTGCCTCGAGGCCGATGGTAGATCTCGCGGTGTGGACTGTGAGAGAGAAATACGAGAGTAAAAATGAGGCATCAAATGCCCTAAGAACCTCCCACTGAATGTTCTACTTAGGGGTTTATTAACCTAGACAATCCGACTACTGATTATGATCTAAGTCATTTATAAAGTTTGTTCAAAAACAACTTTTGTCTTTGAAAAAAACAAATCCAAGTAGTCACATTAAACTCTTTAATGGACTGGCCTTAGTTTGCATACATGCATCAAATCTATCTAAATTACCTTTCCAAGTAGGTTCTCAGGTAGGGATGTTTCGTTGCCATCATCTTAAATACCCCAGCCTAGACAGAACACGCCTTCGACAAAAGGTCTACTATAAATAGACTTGCTATATATTAATCTTTTACTAATTATTTTAGTTTTAATTTCATTTTATAACCATTTATAAAATAAACAACTAAAACAATCATCCCACATAACGAAGTATTTATAACGCTTATAAATATAACGTTAAAAAAAATAAATAAAGCATACATAAAAATAACCCTTATTTTATATGATGCATGAACATGCATTTATGTAAATTCAAATATGCTTCTCTAAATTATAACACTTATAATAAATAAAATATGCATGACCTAAGGTGGAGTTTATCTATATGTGCATACCATATGATGTATTAAAAACATACATCGCATGTAACAAATAAAGAATTTATGGACCGGGATGAGCCTAATAACCCTATCTATTACATTTTTCTTCGAGCAAACTGGTTCATAGGCGAACCGGGTCTTAAACCACCAAGAGGACTCCATCGTGTAGTAAATGACGTAGGTAGACGATCGTCCAACGCGAACTAGACGATAGGAGCAAAATTAAACAATCGTGTAGACGCGACAACGAGGCAACGAAGCCTGATCGTCTATGCGATCACTCAACGTGGTGACAGGTAAACGATTTACCTTGCATTACTAAGCGATCGTTTAATCAGTTACTAAGAGATGAAGCTTGCTGATCAAAACGATCGTCTAGTGCGATCACTTAACGCGACGTTAGGTAAACGATTTACCTTGCGTTACTAAGCGATCGTTTAGTCAATTACTAAGCGATGAAGCTTTAGTGCGATCACTTAACACAGCGTCAGGTAAACGATTTACCTTACGTTACTAAGTGATCGTTTAGTCAGTTACTTAACGATGAAGCTTGATGACAAAAATGATCGTCTATGCGATCACTTAACGTGGCGTCAAGTAAACGATTTACCTTGCGTTACTAAGTGATCGTTTAGTCAGCTACTAAACGATGAAGCTTGCTAACCTAAANCTAAATGATCGTCTATGCGATCACTTAACGCGGCGTCAGGTAAACGATTTACCTTGCATAACTAAGCGATTGTTTAGTCAGTTACGAAACGATGAAGCTTGCTGACCTAAACGATCGTCCAGTACGCGCGCACGTTAAGCGATACACGAGCATTACACCGTCTACACGACCCGATACTCAGTGATCGCGTAATCGATCTTCGACACGATGCTATTAACCCTTGATCGCTTACCCGATCGTCTACACAATGTGATCATCAGAGATTGCGTACTCCATCGTTTAACCGATGCGATCAATAGCGATCACGTATTCCATCATCTAACCGATGCGATCAACAATGATCGCGTACTCTATCGACTGCACGATGCAATCAACACTTGATCACATACCCCATCGTATGCACGATGCGATCAACATTTGATCGCATACCTTTCTCGAAGAACCACAACGCTTGCTCCGATTTTCTTCGCGAACGATTCAAAACTCAAACAGACTTTGAATACAGACTCGATAACGATTAGTAATGCCCAAAAACGCAGGGGCCTTTACAAACAACCGCAAATGTAAAAGAATTAAAACAAACCGAGGCTAACATCCATGAAAACATCCATAATTCTGCACATCCACAACAATTTAATGATTAAATAATGTAGAAATGTACTCACCAAGAACGTATTTGCAATTTTTTTACAACAATGAATTGGAATATCAGAAAACCGAGTGCTCTGATACCAATTGAAGAAACTCTTATTCAAGAGTACCTACAAGCAGAAGCAGATCTTTCCAATTTATTGTGACAGAATTACCGCATATACATTTAAACATACTTTCATAATGCTAAAGGGATCAAGAAATCATACCAGATGAAAATTTCTTCTTCATAGCGAGTCTAAAGCCCAACCGTCTACCTCGAATAGTCACCACTCGGACAGAAGGAAACGGAGAAGATAACACCACTTACAGCCCTCAGTATTCTTAGAGTGAGAATCCAAAGTGTGGGCTTTATTCGGATTTGGTAGAGGGAAGGAGGAAGAGAGACCGTACACAATGATCAAGCAAGTGGGAGATGCGGCCGTCTATCGCATAAACAATATGCTTGATTGTTTAGGTGAAGTATACAATCGTGTAGTAAAAGTAAACGATCATCTATACGATCGTGTAGGAAAAGGTAAACGATCGTCTAAACAATTGTGTAGGAAAAAGGGTGAGCGATCGTCCGAACGATCGCATAGAAAAAACTAAGCGATCGTTTATCCGATATCAGGAGCTAAACGATCGCTTAGGAAAAAGGTAGATGATCGTTTAGATAATAGCGCGCGACGGTATAATCGGTATGCGATCACTTAACAATATCATATATGTAAGCGATCGTGTAGTCCCTATCATATAGGTAGTTTTTCTAAACAATTACACTATCTTTTTCACAATACCCGCGTATACCGAGATCAACACATTGTCTGCTATTTATAATGCACTCATACGTTATTTAGAACGAAGAGGCACCTTCCCATTTCCTTTATAACCGTTCAATGAATGTGATCTTATCACATTCATAACTTATAAATTAAGATCATATATTAATTATAATATTTTTCCTCTACTAGATATAAATCATATTTATATCCAATTTTCTCCAAATTAATGTATCTCGTACATAAAGTTAACTATATCTTATTTAACTAACTCGTTTAATTATATTATATATAATCGAACTCCCTCTTGTCAATTTGAACATTTCAAATTCACCCACAAAACTGACTCTCAACTTGTATCCAAGCTACCAAGGGGACTTTGTGGACCTATGGCTCGAAGCTCCAATGGTACGTGAATAGCTGACTAAACTCTTTAGTCACGATATCCACCATCTGTTAACTGTCAGACATTCCACTAAAGACTAACAGTTGAACTTTTCTTGCCATAGATATATTTCTATGTCCATTGGATATAACCAATCATCAGTATGATGACCTTTCATAGATGCTCGTAATTACAACAGACCAATTTACTGTTTTGCCCTTGTAATTATATTTTCATCCTTAAGTACCACTGATCCCTCTAATGAACAATACAATATAGTCCTACTATATGTGAACACCTCTCGGGCCATGAGAAGGTGCGTGGCGCCACATCGTTCAAGCCCTAGAATCAGCCCTTAAGGGAGTTATCTATCTACTTACCCCTGCCTCGGGAAATGAGTGAATTTCATCTTGTGAAGCTGAGTTCCCAGCTCCCAAATCAGACGAATCCTCAAAATAGTAGGTTTGATTTGATGTTCTGGCCACTCGCACCCATGCAAATCAAATGATCGCCCTCAATGGCAGGAGTTCCCAACTCACTTAGGATTGAGGTCATGTTACCTATGGTCATCCTAGTGAAGTGAAGTCTCAGTTATGAATGGTGTTATATAATGAGACATTAACATTTCGTGGTCAGGTCTTTTACAAACTCTTTGTATAGGACGCCCCCGCTCGCATGTCCTCTACACTAATGATCAGGATCAGACCATCTGTGATAAGTCACAACACTTGTGACCATTCCACAAACTGGGCCGCATCCATAGCGTTACTAGGATAAGGTTTCCCTCCTATATTCATATACTACAGACCATTTTGGTTATCACTCAAGACATGATCCACTTGTATGTCACCACATACATGCTTAAGTTACATACAGATAACCAGAGATATTAAGTTTATTGGTTTGTAGTAAAATCTAAATGTGCAAAGTCAAGTAGTGAAGTAAATATCATTTATATTATACATCACAAGTGTTCGCACAAAGTTGTTTAAAAACTACTGGACACGAGATTTTAGGACCAAACCCCAACAAAGATAATATTGGTGCGGTCAGCAGATCATTCAAACCTCTTTAAGATTGATATAAGATATTGGTGTGGCCGATAGATCATTCAGACTTCTCTAAGGTCGAAATAAAATATTGGTGCGGCTTTACTCCTCCATCTCCAAAATATTGTTGTGGCTTTGCTCCATCTCCAAAACATTGGTGCAATTTCGCTCCATCTCCAAAATATTGGTTCAGCTCCGCTCCGTCTCCAAAACATTGGTGCAGCTTCGCTTCCAAAATATTGGTGCAATTTTGCTTCTTCAATTGACCTTGGTTCGCGTCTCCATTTTCAACCAAGTTTGACATGTTTCATTTTCAAGTTTAAGTTGAAATAATGATAAAGTTGAGGCGCAATTGTTCAGCTCCTATAAAGAAAAAGAAAAAAAAAGGAAAAAAAAAGTGGAAAAAAAAGGAAAAAGGAAAAAGAAAAAAGAAAAAACGAAGAAAAAAAATAAGGAAAAAAAGGAAAGAAAAAAAGGAGAATAGAATAGGAGTGGAAGATGAGAATAAGAAAGATGTATGTGATAACCTCTATATATTTAGGTCAAGATGGATTCAAATTCCTAATTTAATTTGGATTTCCTACTAAATCTTATCTCTTTAAAAGATTTTACTAAGATTTGGATTATAATATCTTATCTTTTAAGCTTGAATTTAAAATTCTCGGTGGGTTTAAATGAATTAGCCTTAAATCAAATAATATCAAAATCGATTTACATCATTTTAAATTTGGGCAAATTCCAAATTTTATCTTAAATTCATCTCAAATTAAATTAAAATTTGGCCATATTCTAAATTTTATCCAAAATTCAAATTAGACAAACTTTTATCGTGAAGTCAAATTAAATTGAGGATAAAATCTCGAATTTATGTGACAACTCAAATTTGGGCATATTCCAAATTTTATCTCAAATTCATCTTAAATTAAAATTTAGTCATTACTCCAAATTTTGTGCTAAGCTTAAACTCTTGATCTTTTATTTCCAAATCAAATTAAATTGACGTAAAATTTGGCCATATGCCAAATTTTATCTCAAATTCAAATCAACTTTAACTCTTATCCTCCATCCAAATCAAATCGAGAGTAAAATCTCAAATTTTTATCAAATTAAAATTTGGTCATATTCCTCTCAAATTTTTTTATGTAAATTTCTATTTCGACATCAATACAACAATTCAGATTGAAATAGTTATAAAACAAAATGGTGTATCCTATTGTGTGTGGGTGTCCTGAACTAGACCATAGATATAAAACAAAATCATCTAATAGTGAAGATATGTTTGAATATAAAATTATGTTCTTTACCCGTTATAACTATTTACGTCGAAGTGGTTATAAGATGAAGTGGGGTATCCTTTTATGTATGAATGTGATCTAGACTATAGGATATAAAACATCAAAGTTATATTAGAGATATATTTTTACAATTTCATCCTTGCATTTTAAAATTTCATAAATTTCTATTTTGTTTACCTCTATAAATAGTTACAACTATTTAGGTTAGACACAATATAAAATACTTCATAAGTTAAAACCTTTTTTTTTAAAAAAAAGATAAAACTTGAAGTACTAAATTTTACGTTTATCGCACGTGTTATATGCATGGTTTAACAATTCCATCGAAATCTCGAAATTTTGATCGAAATGTTGAGATTTCGATGACCTCCCAATTTTGATTGGGGGAAATTTCAAGAATATTTCGAAAATATTCTAATTCCCCCATCTCAACAAAATTTCAAGATTTTTAGAAGATGTTGAGAAATTTCGACATTTCAAGGAAATTTCAATTTTTTTAATGAACTATGTTAGTTCAATTCAAGTTTTTCAATTTTACGGTATTGATTACACACAAATCTATATTTTTACATACCAATGTCATTTTTAAACCTTTTTTATGTGTTAGTTTTTCTAATTTCCAATTTTTCTCAATTTTAGCTTTATTTTCAACCCAAAACTTCCCTTTCTAAAGAAAATGAATTTTAAAAAAAACACAAAAAATAATATATATTTATTTGTAACCTCATTCAAACTTTTTCATTAAATTTTCACATCATTTCACCTCAAAATTAAATTGATGTGAGTTTTTCTTTCATCATCCAACACTTTCATAATTTTCACATTATTTCACCTCAAAATATTCCTAAACTTTATATTATTTTGTAATTACTTTTCTTTTTTTTTAAAAAAAAAATTTATGCTCTCGCATCAACATTCATACAGACATTTACAATAGACATCTAAATATCTTTCATTAACTAATTATAACACATTTCATTAATTTTTATAATTTTTTTTAAATTTTCATCAATATCGATATTTACATAAAATCAAGATCTCGATATTTCGAACGTTGGAAGCAAAAATATAATAATAAAAGAAAACCTTTCACTTGATATAATATTTATGGATTTGATGGGGAATGATGATAAAGAATGGATCGAACCCAATTAAGTTGTTTACTTTCCTTTTGTGGCTTGTCCTTTACCATTGATATAGGTGAGTGAGTCCCACTCCATTCTCATCTCATAGGTTGAGTGTTGTATTTGTTCTTCTTTTTGGATGGAAGTCCTTTGTCACACACACACACACAAGAAAAAACCTCCATTGCCAAGTGGGAGGAATGGGCTTCTTATTTGGGTGAAGGGAGGATAGAGATGACAACACAATGGAGGAGGATGGATTCTAAATTCAACTTGGTCTTCTCTTCTCTCCTTTATTAACTTGTTTTCCTTTTTTTTTTTTTTTTTTTTTTTTTTTTTTTTTTTTTTTTTTTAAATTTTTAATTAAAGACTTATTTGATAAGAAATCTAAAAATGGAGAATTAGATGAAAACAAAGTTGTATTTCATATTTTCAGATATGTATTTAATAGCAAAATTCAGAAATTCAATTCTAATTTAAATAACTGCAAACTAGTTGTAGTTATTCACAAAATATTAGTTGACAATAAACTATTATTAATTTATTTATGAATATGGTTTTATGTTAAAAATTTGTATAATCATTATTTTGTAATATTATATAATTTATAGGACAAATTAAAATTTTTGTCCCAATAATATGGAAGAAGTTAAAATTTAGGTCTTATAGGGACCAAATTTGGAATTTGACCTAATTTATAATATAGTACATAATACTTATTTTAATTTTAAAAAATTAATTTGAGTTTATAACATGACATACCATATTTCCAAATGTTTTTATCTTTGTTTAATACAATCCTACATTTTAAATTTTAAAATTCAAATTCTAGATGCAATGAAAACATAAAAATGTTGTTTTCAAAATTTATACTGTTTTGATCACAAAATTTAGAAACTGTTTTTAGAAATAGAATTTGGGTTATCTACCAAACACATATTTACTAAACTCAATGAATTTGAAAATATATATAAAAAAAAATTAGGATTACAAGCCGAACAAGCCCTAAATTTTGCATATAAAAGATAAGATTGGATATACGACCTTGTCTAGTGAAAGTTCGTGTGTCTATCTCTACTCATATCAATAGCTCACTATGAACATGTTCAATAAAATTTAAAATCGTTGTTGACGGTTCTATGTAATTTTTAACATCGACACTAAAGAAACTATCCATGCATAAAAGATAGACTCACAAAATTAAGTTATGAAGACTGTAATTGGCATCAACGTAGGACATAGAAGAAGTCATATCGTCTACGTTAAATTTTGGACAAAATCATGTAAAGACATATATGATAGAATTGTAACCATAAAAGGATAACTAAAAGTGTCTATTCTTTTTCCTTTTGGATAAACAAACCCTTAAATGAGAAAAGTTGCCACATGGGTAACATGCCAAGGAAACTTCTCAACAACAAAACTACAAAGGCAAGAAATGGAAATCTCTCCTAGAGAAGGGAAGACATTGAATGAAACTAGATGAGACAATTTTTCCCCCCCTCTTTCGGCATGAGGGGAACTCCATGTAGTTTTTAGCATTTAGCATTCAATATATATCTTTATATCTTTGGTCCATGGTTCAACTTCTAACAAGAGTATAATTTACATGGATTATAAATTTTAGGAAAAGTATTTGTTAATATCTTTAAACTTTCGAGGGTGTATCATTAAAATCTTAAACTAATAATTAAACTAACTTTAATCTAGAATTTTTGTAAGTGTATCAATTTATACTTATTTATATTTCATTCGAAAATCATTGTATGAGACTTATAATTGTATTAATTAAACTTCAAAGTTATCATAAGTGAACAAAATTAATGATTATCATTGAAAATCGTTGAAATAAAACAACTTGCATGAAAGACATTTGTAGCACCTCGATGTTGCACTGCTTTGCAGCCCTTGAGTTTTTTTAGTTCTAACTAGCATCGAGTGGTTGGTCAAAACCTTCAAAAAGTTCACCTCCATCAAATTGGTGTTATTGTTGTTGGGATTGGTGTCATAATTCTCCCGAAGTCTCGTTGTTTGTAATGATACACATTGTTTGGTGAATAAAATAAATGATATTTCATTCTGGCATTTACTCATATCTAATAAACAAAACTTCTTGGTTATCTTATGTGAACTTAAGCATGTATATGTGATATACAAGTGGATCATGCCTTAAGTGATAACCTA
>NC_052357.1:50142503-50200381 GCF_009727055.1 Benincasa hispida | reverse complement strand
CTCCCGCTTGCTCAATCGTTTATACGATTGTTGTTTCCTTCATCTTCTGCCTCAAACTAAGTCCACACAGAGCCCATCCTCTGGATTCTCACATCGAGAATACCAAGGTAGCCTTCTTGGTGGTGTCATACTCAACTCAACGCCGTCGAGGTTCTGTGGAGGTCGTTCGTACTATTGGGGTATTCGTGACCGAGGCTATCGCTAAGTTTGAGTGTGCGGTGTTCCTGTTGTGTAGTGGTTGTGTTGGACGAGTGTTCGAGGTTGCTGTGTTCGAGCATTCATGATTAAAGTATGTGGAGACGAGTCTACAAATGTATGTAGATTTTCTTATTGATCATTTGTAGTATCATGCTGTAATTTCTGTAATGAATGCATAACCATTTGTTTCTGTTTATGACTGTAATTTGTAAAGTTCATATATTATTGTATATTGGAATGAACTTTTCACTACTCATGGAAATCCTCGTGATCGATTTCCTTCAGTTGTTAGGGAGCCGACTTTTTGTTCTAATTAGTTTTACTTTTCTTCATATATATAAAAACCAAAAAATTTCTATAAGGTTTCATTGTTTTCTCTTGTGATTGCATGACCCGTTCTCTTAGAGGTTCAAGCATGCACTATTCTGTAGATGTTAATCTTGAGGAACGACAACTCAGAAGAGAAACAAGAGAAGCAGTAATATTAATGGTAACGGTAAAGGTAATAATAAATGTAACAAATTCATAATTTTCATATTGTTAACAATAACAATATTTGTAACAGTAACAATAATGGTAATGATAGAGGTAGTGGGTCCCATGTAATTTTCAACTGCAATAAGATTGAACACCTTTTATTCCTCAATCGAATTATAAGACTTTGTCCTAGAGAACAATCCTTTGTTGACCTTATTCGTGATGGCAACATTTACCTTCACTTCCTGTCCCTTAGAATTCAAGAGGAACTGATAAGTCTGAAGTTCATTAATAAGAGTAGTTAAGTTATATTCTATCTTGTTCATCATCGCATTTGTGTGGAACTGTAGGAAGCTCTTTGGAAAAGATTCTAGAAATAAAATAGACCCACTTTTCTACTCTATGACAGCTCCGTTTACTTCTGCCACATTGAAATAGACCATCATGTCCAGTACACGTTCTCTAATAGAGGCCTCTTCTTTCATACGACACTTGTAAGCATACTTGATGGCATCACTTCTTTCATACGGCACTTGTAAGCATACTTGATGGCATCATGTCTAAGGGAGAAGGACAGCTATCTGAACATCCCCTGCAGAGATTCCATAATCTCTTTAGCGGTATGTATGCGATCGTGTTCTTAGCCAAAACATCAGATATACTGGCAAGAATGTGGACTCTGACTTTTTCATTCGCCCTTGTCCACTTTTCATATGCATCCCGAATAGTTCAGTTTGCATTTGAGCCAAGGTTTTGAGGACATTCCTCAGTTTAAACAAACCTAAGATCATCGATTACCAATATTGTATTCAAGTTTGATTTCCACGTAGCATAATTGTCCCCATTAAGCTTCTCAAAAGCAAGTAATTGTACTAAAGAGCTAGTTATGCTGAAAATATAAACAAATTCTATTAGTGAATTGCTATTAAACTCAATTATATTTTAGCAAAGTAATAATGTACCCAAATTTCATTATTGTATTTGCAATGATACTATAGTGAGTCAAAATAAGAGCTATCTAGGGGCAATTAAATACTCTTTCATTAAACAAGACATTCTTGATTATATACTATTTCCAGAATAACTCATAGTCTAATAGTCATTTAGCTACCGTTTTCGGTCAAGAAATTACTAACACTTAGTAATTCTATAAGTGTAACTCTCCGGTTTTAGATCTCAGAGATTAGCGGTCCCAACGATGCTACCGAATTAGAGAGTCAAAGTTGGAAAACGACCTAAGAAATCCTATCCATTTCTAGAGTTTGAGTTGTTCCGAATCCTTTGTTACAACCCTCCGAGAGGATAGTCGTGGTTAGCGACTAGCTAATGGCGACCAAAAAACGACAACATGCGCAACATAGGAATCTCACGGTCTAAACTAACAGAAGAAACCGCAGGACATGTTGACACACATCCTTCATCCACTTACTATGAACTACTTCCCTTATTCACCTTGCTATTGACCCATGCAAATACTTTCCAAATGGAGCAGTCGAGTTAAAATCGACATGAAGCGTTGTATGGATCTCATGGTGTGAATTCTTAGGGACATAAGAACTAAGAACAACATATCGTATACGTTATTAATCTCCCACTGAAGTGTTTTATTTGTTTTTAGGTAAATATTTACTTAGGAATATTCCCGCTAATTAAACAACCTAAGTCTATGTAGTTTATCCAAGTATAACATTTATAATTGAATTTAACCTACGATGTCTAGGTGATAAACCAATTTTAACACCTCACACCACTCACATGTGCTCATAAAACCAATTAACAACATTTAATTATTCGACCATAATCCTCAGGTAGGAGGTTTCATAGACCGTTAACTTAAGTACCCCCAACCTTAGACAGGATTATATACCGGTTGAGTTTGTAACCCAAGTTTTATAAGATAACAACCTATTTTAACTATTAAAACAAGTGGTTAACCTACGTGAGCATACTGTTAACTTTGTTATAGATTTTAAAGTCTATCTCTTTTTATAACTCTTATAAAAAGACAAAAAACCTATAACAAGCATCTAACATGCTTTATATAACAATTATATAAACATTCATTCCATGCCTTAATATAACAACTTATATTAAAAACCATGGAATCCTACACAAACATACTATACATTATAACACTTATAATATATTTGCAATGCATGATATATGCTTATCCTATGGTGGGATTTTAAATCTACATGACATACAATATGCACACAATAGATAAATTATTTAATTCATACATTCACAATGCATAATTAAATAAACACACTTAAAATAGACCGATTTTGGCATCCTAAGCTAGCTAAAAGCTAAATTTATTGCAACAACAAACAGAAACCAGCCTTGAACCGCCTTCGAACACTTTGAACGAGCCTCAAAAACCCAAAAAAAACAGCCAAAACCGCCCGGTCAAAATTGGTCAAACCAGTTGCACCGGACCGGTCCAGACCATTTGGGCCGACTGAGCCACCAAACCGGGTCGGACGGTTTGGCTGGAGCGGATCGGACGGGTTGGCTGAGCTGGGTAGGCGCGGATCGACTGGCGAACTGGGCTGGCGCGGAAGTGTGGGGCCGTCGACTGAGCGGATTAAGGCGGGACCAACGAACTGGATGGGCCGCGCGCGCTTAGGACGTCAACCGGGTCGGAGCAGGTCACCGGGGTCTGGGACAGCCACACGCGTCAGCCACCACCTCGCGGGTTGGATCATCACTCCGGGTCTGGTTGAGGGCCGTGAACCGGGTCTGGGAGGTGCAATCGGGTCTGTGAGCAATTTCTTCACCAAATTGAAATGGTTCTCTTTGCCGGAAACGAGCAATTACAGCCTAAAAACGACTCTAATGACTCTAGAAAAATTACAGACCCATCACGACACATTAAAGTCCATAAAACACCAGACAATTACAATAATTATTACAATCAAGAGAGAAAAAAATGTCAAAACCGAAATTATCCATTTTAACACACAACTGTTCATCACATGAATCAATACTCACCATATGTAAAAATTAACCAAAATTGAGTACTTTAAACATTCTCTGATACCAATTGATGGAATGAACATATGCGCAGTGGAAGAAAAAATGGATTTAAAGTACTCTAATTAGGTTAATTTCAAAGAATAAGCATGCAATTAAAACAAATATAAAAGGATAGAAGAAATACAACCTTTGTAGTCTCTAATCTTCTCCAAATCAACTCCAATCTCCTCACGAGCTGTTCGTAAGCCATTACGAGAGTCTTCCTCACTATTCTGTGGCCTTAGAATGGGATAGTGGGATCCGATGGTGACTAATTTGGAGAGAAAAATGCTAAGTATTTAAGAGAAAATAATTATGAGATTATTCAATAATCTCATGAAAATCCACTTTGGCCAAGAGTAATAAAATTTATAAAACTCTTCCTTTAAAGATAATTTCATGTAAAACATGCAATTTTGAGTTTGATGAGAATTTGACACTAAAAAATCTACTAACTCAAAGTGAGATTAGTGGTGCAAGTGTTTTCAAATGAAGACAAAACTTAACAATGCAAAAGTTGACATTTCCCACTCACAATTGTTGAATCTTTCTACTAACTTGATCAAAGGTCAAAGTTTGACTGTCAAAGTCCTAAGTCAACAACTTTTTGACTTTCAAAGTCAAAAGTTAACATATTGATTTTCATTGCATTTTTTACCTAGTCAACAATTTTGACATTTAATGCAATTTTGACCAATTTCTTTTAATTTCAAAATTAATTCTAATAATTAATTTAATTTAATACAACATCTAGAGCCTGTCTCTTATACACATCTAGATGTGTATAAGAGACAGGTTCTAAGGTTTAGTCTAATATGAGTTAGTAGGGGACCTCTTGGACCTACAGATCATGGACTCCAACCGAGATTAACCGGCTAAACTCTGTAATCTAATTACCCACCATTCCCAACCCGGTTCCTATCTCATACCTGGTTCCTATCCCATGTTCTCCTATCCTGTACTCGGTGATGCCCGATCGGGTGATTTCAACCAATTTCTTTTATAACCAGTAAAGACCCCGTGAAGTCCAACCGGGTGATTTCAACCAATTTCCTTCATACCCAGTGAAGCCCGACCAGGGTATCTTAAAAAATTATTTATTGCGATTTTTTAAAACTTATTTCAACAATTATTTTGTACCCGATGAAGTCCGGTCGAGTAATTTCAACCCATTCCTTTGTACCCGGTGAATACTCGGTGAAGCCCGACCGGGTGATTTCAACCAATTTCTTTCATACCCAATGAAGACCTAGTGAAGCCCAATCAAGTGATTCCAACCAATTTCCTTCGTACCCGGTGAAGCCCAACCGGGTATCTTAAAAAATTATTTTTATCGCAATTATTTAAAACTTATTTCAACAATTATTTTGTACCAAATGAAGCTCGATTGGGTAATTTCAACTCATTCCTTTGTACCTGGTGAATACTCGGTGAAGCCCGATCGGGTATCTTAAAAAAATTATTATTTTTTCTTTCTTTTTTATAACTTTCAAATGCAAGGGCTTTATGGCATTAGAAAAGACGAAACAATCAAGCAAGCAAGCATAAATACAAGCAAATAAATTCTAACATGAAAAAAATTATCGAACTATTGAATACATACAAAATGAAATACATACTACGGAGTGTACAAAATTACAACTTCGTGAAATACAAGTTTTAGACTTGATGAAAGACTTTTCGTTTTGGAGATAATTTGGTGAAGAGAACTTTTTGTGTGGATGTAAAAAAATTAGTTTTAGTGGAGAATTTTTTTTGTTGAAATGTGGAGAATTTTTTGTAAATTAATTTTGGTTGAATTAATGTTTTGTGAATCAATTTTTTTGTGGTGGAGAATTTTTGGTGAATTAATTTGGTGGGTTGGTTGTTGAAATTTAAAAATGAGAATTTAATAAAGGGTATAAGAGTAATTGTACAACCAAAATTTTCCATGCTTACATCATTTTCATCATCGAAGTAAAAAAAAACTTGTTAAAAAAGAGGTAAAAAATACAAAAAAAAAACTCCAAAAGGTCAATTTTGTAATTTTCCATGAAAAGTAGATAAACAAAAACCATAAACTTAGAGATGAAGATAGTATTTATAAACTTAATTTTTAAAAAACAAAAACAAAAAAACAAAATAGTTATCAAACGGGTCATAACTTTTAACTTTCATTTTGTTTTTGAAATTTGGCTAAGAATTCAACTATTCTAACTAAGAAAGATGCAAAATCATAACAAATAGGGGAAGAAATAGACTTAATTTTTAAAAACCAAAACCGAAAAACGAAATAATTACCAAACCGGACTTTAATTAACATAAACCTAAACCAAATATGGAATTAAATATCAAGATTGATGGAAGATAAAACCAAATTAATTCCAAAACTTAACTTCAATCATCATTTCCATGTAATACAACTCAAGTAACCAAGATGACATCCATAGTAAACTTCAAGTTACAGAAATGAACTACATCTGAAAATACATGGCGCCACAATTAAAATAGTAATGAAAAGGAAATACAAATTACTAGGGCCAAGATAAAGGCTTTAATAGCCAGGGAGGTTGGCATTTTGCTCCTATCTGTAAGTCCTTGGTACAAAGGCCAATTGATCACAACCAAAATCCCACAAACAAGAACCTGCAAAGCCATTGTTTGCAAGACCATCACCAAACCACTGCCACCATTCAGTGCTTTCTTCATCATCTCAAGAAAGCAAAGCAAATTAACCAAAGCAATTGTTGCTATTATGGTAAACATTGGAGAGGAAGCTCCAAAATCCATCATCTCATTTTCATATCTTTGGGAGACTTCTTTATCAGTCACTTTAGCTGTGATTACAAAAGCTGCATCAGATAATCCAAGTGTCTTCAAGACAGTATCTATAAGAGCAAACAGATAGGAACTTATTCTCTTATATAGCCAAATCCTCTGTTCATTCCACCAACCCAGGATTGTTCCTCCAGCCACCAGAAACTCCACCAAACTAGCAACATACTTAGCAAATATCACATATGTGAAAGGTATCAGCCACAGGCTTGAAACCTGAGTACACAAAGTAGTTAAAGTCAGCAGTAGATCCATCGACAGTTTTCATTAATATGAAATGTAAAAGAGGTAGCAAAGTTGTGTACCTCTGGAAACAAGGGAATGCCTCTGAGGAGATAAAGTGAGGGGATGGTGGAGTAATATAATGTTGCCAATGAATTAACTGCCCACAGAGAATAGATGCAATATACCATTCGTAGGCCTAGGCTGATCTTTCCCCGACCGAACGACGCAGGACTGTACCTAGATAAAAGAATTTGGAGGTCACCTTCCGACCATCGCTTATGTTGAGCTAGTGTCTGAATTAATGAGGTTGGTGCAACACCTAGGAAGGCTTCCTTCTCTGGGTTACAATAAATTGATTTCCATCCTTGTCTTTGTATTGACAGCCCAGTCATACCATCTTCTACAATACATCCATATCTCAAACCCATCTGCAAGTTAAAAGTTGATAATTAGGCTCAAGAATGGAGTTTTTTCATCGCCCATTCACAGACCCCTTTATGATTAATGACTTGCCCCTGCAAAAGTATGAAAGGTAAGTTTCTGATTACATCAGAACGCACTACCGTATTTTATAACCTACCAGCCATATTTATCGTAACCCTAACGCGATGACCACCTTATTTTATAATCTACGAGAAAAAACTACTAAAAAATGTGAGAGATGAGCAAAGAGAGCAACCTCTTTTCCCCACTGAGTGTTCTTTTCATATGAACAACTTGCTAGATGCTTGGATTTTTCTTCTAGTTCATTTACATTGTCTTCAGAATTCCTAAAGTTTTTACTGTTCCAATCATTTTTGTATCCCTTGCTGTACTTTTTACCACATAGAACGTCTCTTCTATGAAAGCAGCCTGTTCCAAGATATCGAGGACCTCCAAAACCATCCATACCAGAGAACTCCACCTTCATAAAAGAGAACCATACAAATTACCTATAAATTTTATGAACTTTCTAGTATTGACCTTATCGACTTACCTTATTCATGACTCGTAAAGCACTTCCATAGATGTCGTTCTTCGTTACGTTGTGAAACTTTTGTGGAAACTGAACATATGCAATCTCATGGCCCTTCTCTTCATCCATTAAGAAGCAAAGTGCATCTCTTATGGAATCAGAGTTGTTGGAATACATATCACAGTCTACATTGAGTATGATTTGCCCATTGCTTATGTGTGATGAGACCCTAAGCTAAAAAATGGAAACACTAACACCAGGTTAGATACTTACATCAAATGTTCTACGCGTTCATTGGCATCGATTTAATTTCGAAAATGAGTGTATCTGAGCACATTCAAGTTGATAATTACCAAGGCATTCATGGCCCCAGCTTTGAAGTTATGGAAATATTGAGGTCTCTTCTCACGAGCCAAATACACCAAAGTTGGTAACACATATCCTTCAACATCTGTGGCTTTTGGATCTCTCCCATCTATTACTATCTGGAATGTTGGTAACAGAGAGAGTCAAATATTAGAAATACTTATCTCTAGAGAAGAATGGCAACATGCATTATGGAACGACATTATCAACGTACATAATCTAATTTTTTTTTGAGTTTTTATGAAGTCTTAAATCACCGATTGACCCAAAAGCTTAAACTTATCATCTAACATGTGGAGAAAAAGTCGTTGAGATTACCTGAATGATGGTATCATGGTCTCGACGAGATACATAGGACTTCCACTGTGAAAATCCTACATTACTTGATCGTACTTCTTCAGGAATCCGACCTCGTTTGACTGCGGCATTGATTCTACTCTCCAAGTCCTTGTATAATTTCTGCAAAGAAGAAAACATCAAAGTAAATGCAACCATATCCTTTCTAACATTGCAGCAAAGCTTGTTTTTCCTTGTTAGAAATGTGATCACAAAAATTCTATTAGATCATTAATAACCTGAATAAAGAGCACTTCTTTGCCTTGATGATTAGACTGTGAGGCAAAGTAAGTGGCAGGTGACCTTGGCTGGATGTTGAACTTCTTGCAAAATGGTAACCAGTGCTTTGCAAATTCAGAGGCCTCTATGAGAGCATAGTAGGTGAGCTCGGAGCCTGCGTCATCAGAGAGGTATACGCTGAGCTTCTCAGGCGGGTAGTCGTATGCCATGACTGATAATACAGTGCTCATGACCATAACTAATGGCTCCTTCTCCGGGTCTGCTGTGCATACAAATATGTCCACTCCGGGAAACTCTGCCTCATGCCTGTTCATCAATAAATACCCCAAACTTCACATATTCCTTAAACTAAACGTCCGTTTGGATTGACTATAGAAAAAAATGTTTTTCAAGGAAATTATTTTTATTTAAACTTTTTTTTTTATTATAAATTTAACAGTAATCAGCTTGATTTGTTTTGTATAAGAGACTAGCGTCTCCCTCTTCTTTACAACTTCTTCTGTCTTAAGAGACTTTATCCAATCAAAAGAAAAACTACATAGCAATTTCTCATATAACTTTTTCTATCTAACTCACAATCTAATCTTTTTACTTTTGTGCTCCTCCTTTTATGGTTCATATATTCAACTTATGTAAGTTTTCTAAGTGATTTTATTTCAAAATTTAAAGCTTATTTTAAAGTTTTCTCTTTATCCAACCACAATAAAAAAAAAAACCCACTTCAAAGACCACCAAAACTAAGAGACTAAGGTTGAGGGGAAAGAAAGTCTCTTCCACAACGATATCCATTTGAAACAATAAATAAATGCCAAAACTCGCATATGGATATGTTAATGACTAAGGGACTGTTTGGTTTAAGGTTTTAAAGATGTCCAGAAATTAAATATGTTGTGGGAATCAAAGATGATTGTGTTTGATTGTACATGAGAATGTTATCAAAACTTTATGGTAACAAATTAGCTTTGTATTTTATTTATAAAGTTAATAAGGACATCTCTATAAAATTTTGATAGATTAATTGATAAACAATAAATTTAATTCAAAGTTTTTAGCAAAATTAATTATTTAACTATTGAATAATGATATTAATTAAATTATTAATTACAATGTTTGTAAAATGAGTAATTTATAATTAAAGTTACTTGATTACATGATTTGATGAATTTATATAAATATAATGTATTAATTAATAAAACCATCAAAACCAGTTTAAAAGATAACATTTTGTGATTAAAAAATAATGAATTATAATTAATCAATGGTAAACTAATTATAATTATTAAAAAACAATCTTATAAAATATTAATTATAATGATAATTAATTAATTACATATATAATTTATTAGTGAATTAATAGTATTAAAACATCGGTTCTTTATGGTTTATTATATAATTAATTAATTAATTTAGGATTCTCGAGTAGTTAAATAGTATAATTTAAAATTCAATACCATTTTCTAAATTATAAATTTAATATTCATATATCAATTAGTTTTAATAATATAAAATAAAAAAATAAATTTATGTATCAAAGAGGGAGAGTAGACGTTAAGAAAACCCACACTTTTGGATGAGTATCATTCATGGGTATAAGGAATGCATATTCCCATGCCTAAAGCTTCTTTGTACCAAACAAGAAGATGTGTATCTCTTACCCATTCCCACTCTTATTCCCATCCCAATTCCCTTAATCCAAACGTCCCTTAAAAAGTTTGCGGTTTGAATTCTTCTACTTCTATCTTACTAAAAAAAACAACAAATAAATAAAGTTAGAGAAATTGAGAGAGAGAATGTTCCACAACAATATCCCAATTCAAACATCATAGAAAATAAGGAGAGATAAACTATGTAATAGATCGTCCCATTAAAAACATAAATGGTTAAAATCACTTATGTCATTTTCAATTTCACTTTGAAACATAATTTTAATCATTCAAAATCAATTTTGATGATACATAAATTACATCTAGAAGTAGAAGATCAAATATTGAATTAATTTTGAATGATTAGAGGTGTATTTTTCTTTAATAGTACGAGTATCATACCAACTGAGCTACGTTTATGTTGACATTAAAGACATATTTTCAGAATAATTAGTATGATAAAAGTAATTTTAACTGTTTCAAAATTATTTGACCCTGAAACATGCACACCGACCTTTGTGAGAGGTTGTGTTTAAAGATGGACCTATGAATTGGATTCCAGCGAGGAGCCTGAGTGAGAACCCAATAAAATCCAAACCATATCTCAGCAGCAAACATACCAAGCCAAGCCCATCTTCTTCCTCCTTCATTCTCTGGTATAAACTTCACTCTATAGCTCCAAATTAAACAAATCCCCACAAAAATGGAGGCTGCAAATACTCTATAAGCAGCTCTTCCCTTTTCTTCTTTGGTCTCAAACAATGGCAAATACCCTTCACTCCCCATCTCTCTTATCTTTCTCTCTAAGCACAACACTAGCTTCTTCTACCAATGAACATGATATAGTATATATACAGCTTTATATGCAACAGGGTTTCTACACGTGTCGTGTCACTTTTTTTTTTTTTTTTTTTCATTTGAAATTTAATCGTAGTAGTACGTTGATGCACACACCAAATGGACAAAAAGTACTACTTTTTATAATAGTAGGAAATTGGAAAGCGAGAGTTTAAATATATTTAAAAAAATCAAACTCATGACTTTGATTTTTTTGTAATTACAGATGTGCTAATCATATACAAATCAGATAGCAACCACATAACAATTACATAGAAATCAGATACCAATCAAATTTTCAGCGGAAGTTTTTTGCCATGTTTGTAAAAAAAAGTAAAACCTAGAGATACGCGTTCAATTTTTAATTTTTTTTTATTAAACTTGCAATTTCTCCCTAACTTTTTTTATAAATAAATAAAATATTTTTTTTCTTCATATTTTACCATATTATTTGTTCCTTTATTTAATTCATAAGTGTATTTAAGTACAAAAAATGATCATGAGTCTTTTTTTTTTTTTGATAACTTGAATGTCTACGGGGTTTTTTGAATTAGTATTATTTTAGTGAAAAACTAAAATATTTTTGAGAAATTTTCATTGATGGAAAAAAATATCAAACTATTTACAGAAATGTCAAACACTGATAGACACTAGACTTCTATCAACCTTTATTAGCATCCGTTAAAGAAGATTAAATTTGCTATTTTATATATATAGTTTCTCTTATTTTTCTATTTTGAAAATTTCTAAATATTTTACCATTTAATTTTTCATCATTTTTCAATGATTATAATTGTATTTAAGAATATTAAACATGCTTAAGAACCGGTTTTAATTAATGTGGGTGTATGAAAGGTTTTTTTTTTTTTTTTAAATTAAGTAATATTGTTTTAATAAAAAAAATTATCATATATTATCTTTAACGTTATGCAATAAAACTTATAAATAAAGATGGACTTAATGTTTTTTTTAATAGTTTAAAGATGCAAAGTATAACTTAAAAATAGATTTAATATTCTTAAGAAAAAATATTCACGTAACAAATACCATAAATATTATAATTGGGTGCATGAAGAAGAAAAAAAAAGCAATAATGAACTTTTAATTAAAAAGCATTTATACAAATAGGATGAAATGACTCATAAACAAAACACAAGTTTGAATTATTTTTGTTCCAATTAAGATTTTTTTAAAAAATTCTTTCATAATATAACTATATTAATTTATTTTAAAAATAAAATAAATTAATATTTTTAAATTAATATATATTATGTTGTATAGGACAGTAACAAATAAAAATAATATAATTGTATTAATTTTTTTTAAAAATAAATTAACAAAACAAATATGTTATATGAATTGAAATTAAGTTAAGTTGATTAGTAATGAATAGTCATAAAGGAAGTTTTGAAACAAATACATTTTCAAGTAAAAATCGTACAAAAAAAAAAAAAAGAGTTATTCAATATTCCTACAAAATAAACCTAATTATAAAAGATGTCAGATATCTGTAATTCTGATTATCTATAATTTTGGACATCTATAATTCTAATTATCTATATTCACAAAAATCAAACTGTCCCCGAGGTGGTTAAAACATTGATGAGGGCGCGTGTGGATTTTAGTACAAGAATTAGAAAAAAATTTAGAGGGTAGTTTAGGTATTATATGAAAAGAAAAGGATAATGTTGTCCAAAAAACGTTTTTTCCAACCTTTGTATTTTTATATCAACTAGTTTTTAACACGTGTCGTGATAATTTCAATTTATTTGATCATCACACCATAAATGTGAGAGTAAATTTATTACTTTATATTTAATAATTAGTTTTTTTTTTTTATAAAAATTAATGAAATTATTCTAAGCCTATATGCTCTTTAAAAGAATAATAACAAAGCTAATAGGAGAATGTTGTGAAATTGAAGAGTACAATGGAGCACAACGAGAATACGAATATGAAAAAAATATAATATAATAATAAATAAATAAAATATCTAAAATTATGAAAATTGGATAATTAAGTGGAATTTTGAAGTGGATTTCTCAACCATGTGTATTATTTCAAGATACACAAAAATGTTGTTATTTATAGGCAAGGTGGTAAATAGGATGTGGTACACTTTGGAAACTATGCATAAATGGTTGAATGGGATTATATGTGATAATGGAAAAATGATATTTGATATTGGATACTAAGCATGAGCATCTAACACCTATTTATAATATTTATCCTTAGATGTCAATTATAAATATATGAAATAATCTCAGTGAAAGAAAAAAAAACACATATTTTATATGATCCAATAATCCTAAAAGAATAAAATATATTCGCTCTCCTCGTGAAAACATCACTTGAGATCTCTTAATCGTCGCATTCCGATGTTGTATACCAATTTTTCAAAGGTTATTGTAGGTACTGCCTTTGTAAATAAGTCGGTCAAGTTAAACTTTGAATAAATTTGTTGTACTAGTTTTTTACCATGTGTGATGTACTTATTGTATATTTTTTTTTATTTAGTTTAATTTTATAATAATACAAATGTAATTATATTCTTGATAAAATAAGGTAACGATATAAATTATAAATTTTATTTTTGATATTATATAGATGTATTTATTTTTAAAAATTAATATAGTAAAATCGTAAAAAATATATATAAAAAATTACTGTACCTGTTGTTAATGTTAGTATTATCGTAAGAGAAAACCGATAAAAAGTATGTTTTTAATTAAATTAACATGTAAAAGATCAACTAAAATTTAAGCACGAACAAACATTTGATATTTGGAAAGAAAAATAATATTATGGATAATTATATTAAATGGAAAAACGGTTAGAAATATTTTCAAATACAGTGAATGTTTGAAGGAACTCTTATACAAGAGTACCTATGAGCGGAAGTTGATCTTTCCAATTCATTGTGACAGAATTTCCACACATACATTCACACATACAGTTATGTATTAACAACGCTAAATTACTGGCATGCTTAAAGGATAAATACACAAGAGACCGAGAGAACATACCAGTTGAAGACTTTCTTCACAGCAAATCTCGCTTTCGCTGGAACGGCAAGCTATCGTTCAACAACACCCAATCGTCTACCACAAACAATCTCCACACGAACAAATGAAGAAAAGGGACGACAACACCACTTGGAACCCTCAATATTCTCGGAGTAAGAATCCAACGAGTGGGCTCTGTGTGGATTTGGTAGAGGGGAGGAGGAAAAGAGATCGTATACAACGATCAAGTAAGTGGGAGAAAGACTCGTCTATCGTATAGACAAAATGCTTGATCTTTTAGGTGAAGTATACGATCGTGTAGGAAAAGCTAAGCAATAGTCTATATGATCGTTTAGTAAAGCTCGGGCGCTAAACGATCATTTAGTAAGAGATAAGCGATCATTTAGTAAGTAACACGTGCGCGGGTGTAAGCGATCATTCAGTAATCAACACTATCGTATATGCTCTGATTTACTAAGCGGTGACTCCCTAGAATCGCAACACACGGTGAGTTATTTAAGCGTCTCAAAACGATTCTTCATCTTACTTATCAGTTACGAAAACAGAAGAGACGCTGGCCAATTATCCCATAACTGTCCAATTAATAAATAATAAATACAATCACATTATATTTATAATCTATGGTTTAATATCATATATTAACCATGGTATTTTTCCTCCACTAGATATAAATCATATTTATATCCAATTTCCTCCAAATGTATCTCATACATAAAATCAATTATATATAATTAACTAGTTCAATTATATCATATATAATCGAACTCTCTATTGTCAATTTGACATTTTAAATTGACCCAAAAACTGATTCTCAACTTGTATCCAAGTTACCAAGGGGACCTTCTGGACCTATGACTCGAAGCTCCAACGGTACGTGAATAACTGACTAAACTCTTTAGCCATGATATCTACCATCCGTTAACTGCCAGGCATTCCACTAAAGACCAACAGCTGAACTCTTCTTACTACAGATATATTTCTATGTCCATCAGATATAATCAATCATCAATACGATGACCCTAAACAGATGCTCGTAAGTACAGCTGGACCAATTTACCATTTTCCCCCTATAGTTACATTTCCTACTATGTGGGTATAGTCAGTAGTTCCCAACTCATTCAGGATTGAGGTCATGTTACCTATGGTCATCCTAGTGAAGTGAAGTCTCTGTCATGAACGACGTTATATAACGAGATGTTAGCACTTCGTGGTCAGGTCTTATACAAAATATTTGTATAGGACACCCCCACTTGCATGTCCCCTATAGAAATGATCAGGATCAGACGATCTGTGACAAGTCACAACACTTGGAACTATTCCACAAAGCGGGCCACATCCATAGTGTTACAAGGATAAGGTTTCCCTCCTATATCCATATACTACACATCTTGGTTATCACTTAAGACATGATCCACTTGTATGTCACCACATACATGCTTAAGTTACATAAAGATAACCAGAGATTTTAGTTTATTGGTTTGTGGTAAAGCAGATAGAACATTCGGATGAGCAAAATCAAGAAGTGAAGTAAATATCATATATTATACATCACAAGCGTTCGTACAAACTGTTTACAAACTACAGAACACGAGACTTTAGGGCATCCTAACAATCTCTCACTTGTCCTAAAGCGAAGTGGGGTGTACAAAAAAAGTACAAAACAATAAACTAGGGCATAAAAGCCCAGTATAAGAAAATCTCTCACTTGCCCTAGTTCAGCCGCAAGCAGTCCCATAAACCCATGCTTTGAAAGTGACCCTCTAAAACTGTAGCCGTGAGAGCCTTCGTAAACGGGTTAGCAACATTGTGCTTCAAAGCGATCTTCATGACGATCATGTCCCCTCGAAGCACTATGTCGCAGATCAGGTGATACTTCCGCTCTATTTGTTTTCCATGCCTGTGACTTCTAGGCTCCTTGGAGTTTGCCACAGCTCCACTATTGTCACAATAGAGGGTGATTGGCCTAAAAATATCTAGAACAACTTCCAGTTCTGTCAAGAACTTCCTGAGCCAGATGGCCTTCTTAGCAGCTTCACAAGTCGCTACGTACTCCGCCTCCATAGTGGAGTCAACGATGCACCCCTGCTTAGTGCTTTGCCACACTACAACTCCTCCGTTAAGAGTAAAGACTGACCCTGAAGTGGACTTGCGAGAGTCCTTGTCAGTCTGAAAGTCAGAATTTGTGTATCCAGTAAGGATCAAATCCCCAGATCCATACATGAGCATGTAATCCCTCGTTCTCCGAAGATACTTGAGGATATTCTTCACTGCAGTCTAATGACCCTAGCCTAGGTTAGACTGATACCTACTAACTATACCCACAACGTAGCAAATGTCTAACCTAGTGCAGAGCATCGCATACATCAAACTGCCAACGACAAACGCATATGAGGCCCGTCTCATTTCCTCAACCTTTTGAGGCATCTTAGGACACATGTCCTTAGACAAAGTGACTTCTTGCCTAAACAGCAGTAGGCCCTTTTTGGAGTCCTGCATCGAGTACTTGAGCAACACTTTGTCAATGTATGATGCCTGAGAAAGTGTTAAAACTTTGTTGTTACGATCCCGAAAGATTTGTATACCCAGAACAAACTAAGCCTCTCCCAAATCTTTCATTTGGAATTGGGTCGCTAGCCAGCTTTTAATTGCAGTTAGTAGACCTACATCATCCCCAATGAGTAGTATATCGTCTACATACAACACTAAGAAAACTACTGAAGCGTTGATAATCTTCTTGTAAACACAAGGTTCATCAATGTTCTGGTCAAAGCCATATGATTTGATCACAATATCAAACCGTATGTTCCAAGATCTAGACGCTTATTTCAGCCCATAAATGGACCGATTCAGTTTGCAAACATTTTGCTCTTGACCTTGGGCTATGTATCCCTCGGGTTGGACCATGTTAATGGTCTCCTCAAGATTGTCATTCAGAAAGGCCGTCTTGACGTCCATTTGCCAAATCTCATAATTATAATAAGTTGCAATGGACAGAAGGATGTGGATCGACTTTAACATGGCAACAAGCGAGAAAGTCTCCTCATAGTCGACTCCCTTTGCCACAAGTCGAGCCTTGAAGGTTTGTACCTTCCCATCAGTACCTCATTTGCACTTGTAGATCCATTTACAACTTATAGGTCTTTCCCCATCAGGCTGATTTACAAGATCCTATAATGAGTTGAAGTACATCAACTTCATCTCGAGATCTATAGCTTTGACCCATTTATTCTGGTCTATGCCCTCCATTGCCTTCTGATAAAACAACGGATCCTCAACGTCCATTTGCTACCATAGCAAGGATTTTCATGAAACCCAGATAGAGAATGGGTGGGTTCACAACCCTCCCACTGCGTCGAGGTTCCCTCAACTCTTGAGGTGAAACCGACCTACTAGATGAACTATCATAAACAAATCTTGCTGATGAAGCACGTCTTTCAACAACTCTTGTTTAAGTTTCAGTAGTTTCAATGGAAAGCTCACATAATACGACTTTACTACGTAGATTGTGCTCTCTAATATGATCCTCCTCTAGGAAAGTAGCATTCGTGGAAACAAACACCTATTTTCTGATGGACCATAAAAATTACCCCCTTGTGTACCTTTGGGGTAACCTACAAAGAGGGATAACCTCGTCCGTGGTTCCAACTTCTTGAGATTTTCCTCAAGCACATGTGCAAGGTAACCCCAAATGCATAAGTGACGTAAACTAGCTTTAAGCCTGTTCCACAACTTCAGAGGTGTTCTTGCAACAATCTTGGAAGGAACACAGTTGAGTATGTATACCACAGTCTCCACTGCGAAACCCCAAAACGAGTCCGATAAGGAAGTGCAACTCATCATCGAATGAACCATGTCCAACAAGTTTTATTTCTCTTTTCTGCTACACATTCTGCTGAGGTGTACCCGACGCTGAGAGTTGGGAAACGATTCTATGTTCTATCAAATAGTCTTGGAATGACGAGTCCAAAAAATCTCCACCTCGATTCGATCGAAGTGTTTCAATCCGTCTATCCAATGCGTTTTCAACTTCAGCCTTGAACTCTTTGAACTTTTCAAAGCATTTAGACTTCCGTTGTATCAGATAAACATACTCATACCTAGAGTAATCATTAGTAAAACTGATAAAATACTCATAGCCACCTCGGGCTCGCATATTCATAGGACCACAAAGGCGGATGTACTAACTCAAGAGGCTCTTTGCTCGATAACCTTTTCCAGTAAAAGGTCTTTTAGTCATCTTACCCTCAAGGCAAGATTCACACATCGGTAAAGAATTTTCTTCTAACTCACTTAGAAGTCCATTCTTCACCAATCTCTCAATCCTATTGAGATTGATGTGCCCTAATCGAAGGTGCCAAAGTTGGATATTTTCTTTTGGATAAATTCTTTGACGTTTAAATTGAGTTATGACAGATTTAAACAACTCTGTGTTATGGAGGGAACTTAAGGCTAACAGTCTCACCGCATACAAGTTACTTTCCAGATAAGCTATACAAATATGAACACCATCTTTATGAATAAACACTTTATCCACATTAAAAGAAAGCGTATATTTACATTGCAACAGACACTTTTAAGGTTCCTTTTAAGTTCAGGAACAAAATATACATCTTTCAAAACTAGAAACCTATTCTATAAAGATTACTGGATGCCTCCGACTGCCACAACTGAGACAACATGTCTGGTGCCTACTCGCATCGTCATCTCACTAACCTCTAGCTGTCGCCAGGATCTAATCCCCTGAAAAGAAGAACAAACATGATTAGTGGCACCCGAATTAATTATCCAGGTAGAATCATCATTCTCCACTGAACATATTTCTTGTACAAGTAAATCATATTTACCTTTATTTGCCTTGGCAGCCTTCCTTTCCTTCAGCCAGCGAGGATAGTTCCTCTTTTAGTTTCCATCCTAGTTGCAGTGGAAACATTTTCCTTTTTCAATCGGTAGCGGACGCCTTCTTGGAGTGACAGATGGCGGGTTAATAAGCGCTTTCCTTTTCCCCTTACTACTCTTCTTCTTCTTTCCCTTTGCAGAGTTAGAAGTAGAAGGTGCAGAGTTAGAAGTAGAAGGTACAGACTTCGTTCCTAAGGTCGAACCTCGATGGAACGTCCTTGAGGATGAAGCAACATTTGCCTCAGCCTTTTTCCTCTCCATAATTCTCAGTAAAGATTGGTATGTCTACAACTCGTTGAGGAGAGATGTAAGGGTGTATTTCACTTTGTTAAGAATCACATTGCCAACAAAGTGCAGAAAGCTCTCCGACAAAGAATGCAGGATTATGCTAACCTATCTGCCCTCATCGATAGTAGACCCATTCAACTCGACCACATTGAAGTGGACCATCATGTTAAGCACATGTTCACGAATAGAGGTGCCTTCCTCCATTTTAGAGTTGAATATGTATTTAAGAGCCTCATGCTTTAGCTGTTCAGACGGTTGTCCAAACATCCCCCGCAGGGACTCTGTGATCTCACACACTGAGACCATGGGCTCATGCTTCTTGGCCAAAAAGTCATTAAGACTTGCCAAGATATAGGCTCAGGCCTTCTCATTTGCCCGTGTCCATCGCTCGTATGCCTCCTGAACATTTTGAGCGGCATTGGGAGCTAGAATAGGAGGACAAACCTCTGTAAGGGCAAACATGAGATCCTCGATGATTAGAATAGTCGTGATCATATGTTTTCATGTTGAAAAATTATCCCCAGTAAGTTTCTCGGTGCTAAGAAAAGCCAAAGTGGCTGTAGCCATTTTAAGAACTTGTTGCTGAAAAACGAACAAACTTTTATAAGCTTTTGCTAAACCACATTTTAACCAATTAATTTTAGCAAAAAAATTTCCAAGTACCCTAAGTGTTTTAAGACTTCTATTTTGCAATGATGCACCAGTGAGGCAGGACAAACGTCACTGGTGGGGTGATCAAATACCCTTCACTAGGATGAGACATTCTTAACCATTAGGCAGAACCAACTATTGGAACTGAACCTAACAACCACCATTTATTTGGTCCAGAACTGTTAACCTTTAACAGCTCCATGTAAGTGTGTGACCCCTCACTTTTGGTGCCAGAGTCCCGCCTAATGAGCCCACCGTACGGAAGAAGCAGATTAGGACAAGAGACTAAGTAACCTTATCCTCTTATAAGAGATCAAATAAAGAAACGAGCAAAACTGCCATCCATAGGGGGACACTCCTAGAGTGCCTCGAGGTGATGCATAGAAACTTTATTCAATCTAATGAGGGAGATCGTGGGATATGCTGTCGCACTTCCCGCTCCCACTTACTACGAACACTCTCCCCAACCACCTTGATATTGACCTACCCAAACACCATCCTTTAGGGGGACACTCCCAGGGTGGCACGAGGCCGAGGGTAGATCTCACGGTGTGGACTATATGGGAAAAACGTGAAAGGTTTAAATGAAGCATCAGATGCCCCTAGTACCTCCCACTGAATGTTCTACCTAGGGGTTCATTAACTTAGAGAATCCGACTACTGATTTTAGTCTAAGTCATCTTTATAAGTCCGCTCATAAATAACTTTTATCTATGAAATAAACAAGTTCAANTAAAGCATCATATGCCCCAAGTTCCTCCCAGTGAATGTTCTACCTAGGGGTTCATTAACCTAGAGAATCCGACTACTGATTTTAGTCTAAGTCATCTTTATAAGTCCGCTCATAAATAACTTTTATCTATGAAATAAACAAGTTCAATTAGTCACATTTAAACACTTCAATGGACTGTCCTTAACTTGCATGCATGCATCAAGTCTATCTAATTCACCTTTCCAGGTAGGTTCCCAGGTAGGGGTGTTACGTTTTCGTCAACTTAAATTCCCCAGCCTAGACAGAACCTGCCTTAGCCAAAAGGTCCCTTATAGATAGATTTGCTACACTTTAACCTTTTATTAGTCAATTTAATCCTATTAAATTGATTAAAAGATTAAAGCCTAAGGGTTGTTAATCATATTAAAACCGTGATCTTAGGTCTATGTCGTCCAAATTTTAAACATTTTAAAACCATGAATTAAACCTAAATGAGCATGCATGTCTTTCTTATTGCTTTTAGTTCAAATTTCTCTTTAACCATTAAAAAGAAACAACTAAAACACATTGCACATAACAAGGCATTTATAACACTTATAAAGTAACCTTGTGTCATGCTTCATGCAATGTCCGGTCATTACTATACATAACTTTTATATACATGTAATAACCAAGCAAACATGCTTTCCATACACCCTTATACTATAACAATTATAATATAAAGATGATGCATATCAATGCTTTTTATGCATGCATAAATATAACTCTTATATTATATGATGCATGAGCATGCTCTTATGTAATTTAAATCACGCTTCTCTCAATTATAACATTTATAATAAAGAGATGATGCATGACCAATGCATAACCTAAGTGGGATTTTCTATATGTACATACCATATGACATATAAAATAAACATACATCTCATATATTAAACCAAAGATTAATGGACTGGGATGATCCTACACAAAACTGGAATGAAAAAAATTCTATCTATTACATTTTTCCATCGAGCAAACCGATTCACAGGCGAACCGGGTCTTGAACTGCTGGGCAAAGCTCCATCGTTTAGTAAACTCCTCCAGGTAAACGATCGCTTAGCACACACTAGACGACAACGCGAAAAGCTAAACGATTACTTAGAGGACAACGAGGCTGTGAAGCCTTATTGTCTAGACGATTGCTTAACACGCGAAGAGATAAACGATTTACCGTGCGATTACTCCGCGATCGTATAGTCAGTTACTAAGTGATGAAGCTTGCTGAACTATACGATCGTCTAGTGCGCGTGTGCGTTAAACAACACCCGAGCATCCGATACTCAACGATCACCTACCTCATCGTCTACACGACTCGACCAATGCTTGGTCGTCTTCTTCCTCGAAGAACAGCAACCCTTGCTTCGAACTTCTTCATGAACGACTCAAAATGCAAACTAACTTTAAAATTACAGATTCGATAGCAATTAATTATGCCCAAAAACGCAGGGGCCTTTACAATTAACTGAAAATGTAAAAGAATTATAAACCGTGGTATTATCCCAGAAAACTCCATTAATCCACACATCCACAAAGGATTTAACTATTAAATAGAGAGTAGATATACTGCACCTACAGAGAATGTATATGCAATTCTTTGCATTAATGAAATTGGAATATCAGAAAACTGGCTCTGATACTAATTGAAGGAACATTTATACAAGAGTACCTATGAGCGGAAGCGAATCTTTCCAATTTCATTGTGACAGAATTTCCACACAGACATTCTATCATATAAATATGCATTGAAAACACTAATTACTGGCATGATTTAAAAGATAAAACCAAAAGACCGAGAGAACATACCAATTGAAGACTTTCTTCATAAGAACTCGGTCTCACCGTGAACTAAATCTTCACGCTTCTATTCGTCCAACAAGCAATCCCCTAGCACCATTACGATCGTCTATACGAATAGCAATGCACGAATAAAAGGCAATGGGGATGACACCATCACTCGAATCCCTCAGTATTCTCGAAGTGAGAATTCAAAGGGTGGACTTTGATGGAATTGGTAGAGGGGAGGAAGAAAAGCAATTGTGTACTACGAACAAGCAAGTGGGAGAAAAGGGAGACCATTGTATAGTTGGGTGCTTGGTTATTTAGGTCGGGGTACACGATCGTGTAGTAATTGCTAAACGATCGTCTATCAAAAGGTAAGCAATCGTTTAGATACGCTCGGCGCGATAAGAGATCGTTTAATGAAGGTAAACGATCGTTTAAGAAATCGGGGGCGATCGTTTAGTAAACGCGAGTGTGTGATCGTTTAGTAGGCGGACACTATCGTATAGGCTCTAACCACTAAGCGATATAATACTTTCACACCTTGAGCGAATTAGCATGTCCCTTGCAAAATGAAAACAATTTTTATTTTATTCTTCAGTTACTAGAACTGAATTCAACTTCCCACAATCGCACGAATTCGGAGAAAACTTCAGCCAATTATCTCATAACCACCTAATTAATAAAATAATGAATATAATCATATTATATTCTTAACCTATAGTTTGATATCATATATCAACTATAGTGTTTTCTCCTCTACTTGATATAAATCATATTTATATCTAATTTCCTCTAAAATAATGTATCTCATACATTTAGTCAATCATATCATATATAATTAACAAGTCCAATTATATCATATATAATCGAAATCTCTCTTGTCAGTTTGAACATTTCAAACTGACCCAAAAACTGATTCTCAACTTGTATTGAAGCTACTAAGAGGACCTTATAGACCTATGGCTCAAAGCTCCAACAGTACGTGAATAGTTGACTAAACTCTTTTGCCACGAGATAGACCATCCGTTAACTGCTAGGGATTCCACTAAGCGACAACTGAACTCTTCTTACCACAGATATATTTCTGTGTCCATTGGATATAACCAATCATAAGTACGATGACCCTTCACAGATGCTTGTAAGTACATATGGGCAATTTATCGTTTTGTCCTTGTAGTTACATCTCACTCTTTAAGTACCACTGATCCCTCTAATGAACAATACAATGTAGTCCAACTATGTGTGAACACCTCTCGGGCCATGAAAAGGTATGTGGTGCTACATCGTTCAAGACCTGAAATCAATCCTTAAGGGAGCTATTTATCTACTTACACCTGCTTCGGGGAAGGAGTGAATTCCATCTTGTGTAGTTGAGTTCCCAGCTCCCAAATCAGACAAATCCCTAAAGTGGTAGGTTTCAGTCAGTAGCCTGGCCACTTGCACTCATGCAAATCAAAGGACCGCCCTCAATGGCAGGAGTTTCCAACTTACTCAGGATTGAGGTCATGTTATCTATGGTCATCCTAGTGAAGTGAAGTCTCTGTCATGAACGACGTTATATAACGATATGTTAATAATTTGTGGTCAGGTCTTATACAAACTCTTTGTATAGGACGCCCCCGTTTGCATGTCCCCTACATGAATGATCAAGATTAGACCATCTGTGACAAGTCACAATACTCGTAACTATTCCACAAAGCGAACCGAATCCGTAGTGCTACCAGGATAAGGTTTCCCTCCTATATCCATATACTACAGACCATTTTGGTTATTACTTAAGCCACGATCCACTTGTATGTCACTACATACATGCTTAAGTTACATAAAGATAACCAGGGATTTTAGTTTATTGGTTTGTGGAAAAGCAAATAAAACATTCAGATGAGCAAAATGAAGAAGTGAAGTAAATATCATATATTATACATCACAAGTGTTCGTACAAACTGTTTACAAACTACAGAATACGAGACTTTAGGGCATCAACCCCAACAACAACAACCAACATTTATTTTTTATCATAAGTCAAGGAACATTAGTTTGAAGTAGAAGATAAATAAATATTCATTTTCTATCAATTTTCAATGAAAATTCATTTAAAGTAAAACATATATCTATTAATTTATTGATATTATAAGAACATCAGATGTAAATCAATAATAATTTGAAATAAAATATAAGGGTATCATTTTATTAATATTTTAAGTTGTCTCATATATAAAGTACTAGTGATTAATTGATGTAAGACAAAAGTACATCATTTTATGAATATTCAAGTGTATCAACAATATAACTCAACATTGACTTTATGTTGGGATGGTACCAGTATGCAACAAAAGCGACGATGATCGATAACACTCTAATTGATTAATTTTGGCAGAAACGAAAACATGCTTAAACAAAATTTAATGGGTTTCAAGACATACCTTTGAAGAACCGTTGAAATCTTGATTTTTCAGCCACTAATTCCTCCAAATCTTTGTGTAGACCATCACAAGACTTATCTACTATTCTTTTGGTGCTCTAGATTGAGTTGTGGGATTCAAAATAAGCTGGAATCAAAGGGAATTTGGAGAATACTCACTACAACAACCCAAATGAAGAACACCTTCTTTTACCCGAATTTTCAGAAAAATTCATTCGGTTGCAATCACTTCAACTTCACTCCAATATCTTCAATACATTGCAGACTATCATGCAAAGAGATTTGCTGCATGGGATGCAGCTCATACTTGGAGTAATTAAAGGTTGAAGATAATGGGTTCTTTGTGAGCTAATTGAAGTTGAAGTTGAAAAATCCATTTTTCTTTTTTGTGTAATTCTATTTCCAAAATCCAATTTTTATTTTAAAATCATAATTGATTTCTAAAATCAAAGTTTATTAATTTAAATAAATTAATTTTCTAATAAAATTAATAAATAATTATTTAAATAATTTAAATAATTCTAATTAATTTAGTATCCAATATTAAATTAATTTTACACAAATTCATCTTCATATATTTAAATCATATTTAAATATGTATTCTCCAATTCCGTTTGATTCTAATTTGAACGTTTCAAATTAACTTATCACACTACTCTAGAGCTAATTCATTTTCGAGCTAGTAGGAGTACCTCGTGGACCTACAGATCATGGGCTCCAACGATCCGAGATTAATCGGCTAAACTCACTAGATCGATCTAACTCCCATTCGTTAACTAATGGGTCATTCCACTAAAGCCCATAGTTGAACTCCCTTCACTGTAGATATATTATGTCCACTCGATATATCCATGATTAGTAAGTCAACCCTTCACAGGTTGTTCGTAGTAACGGCTGAGTCGAATCTCTGTTTTACCCTCGAAATTACCTCTTGTTCCTTAAGTTTCAACTGATCCCCTACTGAATAATTGTTTTGTGATCCAATCAACAAAACCGAGTCCCTCTCGGGCCAATGAGAGGGCAGGGTCCCTTCAAGACCCAGAATCAGTGCTTAAGGGAACAACCTCTTTACTATCCGTAAAGTGGGTAGGAGTGAATTCCGTCTTGCACCTTGTGTCCCTAGCTATCTATCCAGTCTTACCCCTGAAATGGGAGGTTTATTGAGTCAGCACTGTTGAGCCAACCCTCACCTATGCAAATCTAAGGATAATTCCAAATAAACAGGAGTTCATAGTTAGCTCAGGATTAAGGTCAAGTTACCTAGGTCATCGCATTGAAATAGTCAGTCTTAAACAATAAACAACGTTATAAAGTAAGAGTGACTGATTTCGTGGTCCGATCTTGTACAAACCCTTTTGCACAATGACACCCCCACTCCTCATGTCCCAACATGAATAAATTAGGATCACTTTGTTTGTAGCACTTTACAACTCCTTGTAACAACTACAGAGCAGACCGCATCCAATAGTGTTACCAGAATAAGGTACCCAACCTTATTCATATACTATAGATCATTTTGACTATTTACTTGAACCTGATCTACCTTTATGTCTCCACATAAAGTTCAAGTACTCATCCAATAGTCAAGGGACTTTCATGTTTATTGGATTTCTGTTTAAGCAAAATATCTATTCAATAACACCTTATTGAATTTTTCAGAATAAGTTTCATTGTTTACAAACCACGAATTTTAGGACATAAAACCCAACAAACTCCCACTTGGACTAAAACTCCATTGGTAACTTATATATCCGATATATAAGGCTGAGTTTTTGAGTTTTATAGAGAAATACAATAAACTAGGGCATCCCATACCCATCTTTTACCATTCGGTATCCCATACCCGATATTTCTTCGACTTGCCCTAGGTTATTAATCTGGTATTCCTAGTCCTACTAGATAATTCTAAAACACTTTAGTCGAGAGAATCATTGTAAACATTTTAGTATATAATAGGCTTTTGAATAAACTATATGGGAATGCATCCCATTCTCAATAATGGCTAGGAAGCATAGTTTCCTCCCACTACAATGAAGTACTCTCAACTCTTTGAATAAGATGCATCTGACCTGTCTCAACAACTCTTTGTTAACAGTCAGATATAGAAATCTTTAAACTTTCTATACTTTGATCTAGCCATTTAAATATATGAATATTTAGAAATGGCTTTTAGCAGTTTGATTCTTAACAGAAGTTGCTTGAATAAACATAATTTTTGAAAATGAACATTTCATTTATCACAAAAGTATATACAATTTGTTATTTACAAGCTTTACAAATCTGTAAAAATAAGTAGCAACTTCTCCCATTGGATGAGCTGAGCAAATGGTCCCAGGGACTAGTTAGCTTGATTGCCTTTCTTAGCTCTCTACTCGGCAAGGTACTGAGGACAGTTTCTCCTCTAGTGCCCTTCTTTGTTGCAATGGAAACATTTTCCTTTATCTGTAGCATTATCCTTTCCTTTCTTTCCAGCAGGCTTCTTCTTCCCTTTCATTTTGCCTTTCTTCACAGGAATACTCTTACTCTTTGAAGAGGAGGCAACATCAGACTGGAGGACATTCCTCTCTTCTCGTCAGTAGTAACATTTACTTTTGACTCTAGACCCTTTGTTCTCAACATTGTCTGGTAAGCCTGTAGCTCATTAAGTAGAGTATCAAGTTGTATTCAATTTTATTCATCAATGCATCTTAACAGAATTGCAAAAAACTCTTCGGAAGAGATTCCAAAATAAAACCAACTTGACTTCTCTAGTCCATGACAACACTGTTTACTTCTGCCACATTAAAGTGGACCATCATGTCCAGGACATGTTCACGAACATTGGTTTGCTCTTTCATGCGACTATTGTAAACGTACTTGATGGCATCATGCCTCAGGGTGAAGGATGATTGTTCAAACATCCCTCGTAGAGATTCCATAATCTCTTTAGCAGTACCCATATCCTCATGTTTCTTTGCCATAACATCAGATAAGCTGGCGAGGATATAAGCACGGGCTTTATCATTTGCCCTGACTCATCTATCATACACATCCCGAACATTTTGGTTTGTGTTAGAGCTAGAAATGGGAGGACAATCCTCAGTTAAGATAAACCGCAAATCGTCTATCACAAGTATCATGTTCAAATTTGATTTCTAAGTTACATAATTATCCTCGATGAGTTTATCCGATGCCAACACTTGTAATATTGAACTCGTCATTCTGAAATTATAAACAAATTCTATAAGTAAATTGCTTTTAAATCCAATCACATTTTAGCAATTTTAATAATGTACCCAAAATTATTCTTTTGCAATGATACTACAACAAGACATTCTTGTCTAAATACTATCTCCAGAATAACTCATATTCCGATAGTCATTTAGGTACCGCTTTTGGTTAGAAATTATTAACACTTACTAATTCTGTAAGTGTAGACCCGCCATTTTCAGATCTTATAGAACAATATGAGTATGCCTCCAAAATAGAAGACAATACCCAAGACGGAACTATAAGACTTTATTCATTTTACTGAAGCCTGGGTTGTTCCGAATCCTATATTACAACCCTCCGTGGAGATAGTCGTCGTTAAACGACTAGCAAATGGCCGCTTAAAGCTAACCAGCAGGCACAACATAGGAATCTCACAGTTCAGACTAATGGAGAAGACNTATCCATCTCTGGAGCTTGAGTTGTTCCAAATCCTATGTTACAACCCTCTGTGGGGATAGCCATCGTTAAACGACTAGCAAATGGCCGCTTAAAGCTAACCAGCAGGCACAACATAGGAATCTCACAGTTCAGACTAATGGAGAAGACCGTAGGATATGTTGACACATTTCCTTTACCCACTTACTATGAACTACTTCCTTAATTTACCTTGATATTGACACATACATTTGCTTTCTGTATGGAGGTCACTCCCAGGGTGACACGAAGCGTCATATGAATCTTAGGTGCAAACTATGTGGAGACGTGGCAGTTGAAATCGTAAACTTGATTTCTGTTCGAACAACTTCCCTTTATTCACCAAAATCTAAATTTAAGGTAAAAAATACTTTCCATATGGAGGTCACTCCAAGGGTGACACGAAGTATCACTTAAATCCAAATTGTGAACTCTTAGAGACGTAAGAGCTAAGAATAATATATCATATATGTTATTAATCTCCCATTGAAGTTTTCTAATAACTCTATCATATAGAAGTTATTGATTACCACTAAAGTGTTCTAATTTTTAGGTAAAATTATACTTAGGTTCTTTTTCGGTTTATAAAAAAACAACCCTAAGTCTCTGTGGTTTATCCAAGTATAACACTTATAAGTGGACTTAAACCTACGATGTCTAGGTGATAAACCCTTTTATTATCTCAGATCGATCATGAATACTCATAAAACCAGTTACCAACGCTCAAATAATTCGGCCATAATCCCTAGGTAGGAGGTGTTCTGTAGACTGTCAACTTAAATACTCCTAACCTTCGACAGGATTATATACCGGTTGAGTTTGTAACTCTAGTTTTACAAGTTTTAACGACCTATTTTAACTATTAAAACAAGTGGTTAACCTATGTGAGCATGCAACTGTTCTATGTTATGGATTTTAAATATCTAACCCAATTTTATAACAGCTTATAAAATTTTAGACATGCTATACATCCATAACATACATGCATTCAATATTTAATATAACCATTATATTAAATACAAGAAACCCTAACACACATACTATATATTATAACAAATTATAACATACTTTTAATGCATGTTGCATGCTTCCTATGGTGGGATTTTAAATCTAAATGGCATACTGTATGCACATACAAGATTTATTTAATTATAACATACATCCAATGTATAAATAATTAAACACAAGCTGATATGGTATTAGTTTTAGCAAAAACAAGCAAACAAAAGCCTAACTATTATAAAAACAGCTTCAACATCGCTTGAACTGCTCCAAACTACTTGAACCGGACCCGAACCGTCTGAATTGGATTAGCAGAGTCTGAATCGGACCAGCCAAAAACCATTTGAAGTTGAATTGGACCAGACCTTAAGAGAACCGGGCGAACCGACTGCTCTCACTCTCGCTTAATATCTTGCTAAGACTGATCGTTTAGCATTAACGACCATTGTCATGCGTTGGCCTGATCGTTTAGTAGCTATCGCATAGTTCCTGATCAAACTACACAATCGTGTAGTGTTTGCCTTCTATTGCATAGTGTCATTGTCTAGTGCCGAAGGACGCTACACGATCGCTTAATGTCTAACACTATCACGCAGCTTCATCGTTTAGCATGGACATTTACTACACGACCGCTTAGCACCATCATCTAACGCTTGGTCTTGATTGTTTAGCGCGTGCATAAGGTAAGCGACTGCTTAGTGTTATCGTATAGCTCTCGACGCATCGCCCAACTTCTACGCATAGGTAAACGATCACGTAGTGCTATCGCTTAGCAACTCAACGCATCGCTTAGCTGTCGATCAAAGCTAAACGATCGTTTAGTGCTATCTCTTAGCTCCCACACGAAGCTACACAATCGTGTAGTGCCATCGTATAGCAATATAAGACATCGCTTAGCTCCCGCAAGAACACGATCGTCTAGTGCAAAACACCTAAACGATCAACGCCCGAAGCTACACTACAGTTTAGCTTTTCTTCACATCATCTAATGCATGAAGCTAAACGACGATATGAACAGAGGCTGATTTTTTGGAATTTGTAACTCGGCCTCTTTGCTTGTTTCTTCGAATTATAGCTTAATTTCAACTCTAATGACTCCAAATAAATTACAGACTCTTGGGAAGACATAAAAGCTCATCAAACAAGAGCCAATTAAAAATTTAAACGAGAAATTAAAGAGAAATTAAAGGCCAAAACTCAGAAAACCATATCAGTACAATAGTTTCATATTTTTCATATAAAAAACACCCACCAAACCAAAACTAAACCAAATTGAATGCTTATATGATGACACGCAGTGGAAGCGACGAAGATTGATAAGCACTCTAATTGATTAATTTTGGCAGAAACAAAAATATGCTCAAACAGAATTTAATGGGTTTCAAGAGATACCTTTGAAGAACCGTTGAAATTTTGATTTCTAGCTACTAATTCCTCCAAATCTTTGAGCAGACCACCACAAGATCTTTTCTACTATTCTCTTGGTGCTCTAGATTGAGTTGTGAGACTCAAAATAAGCTGGAATCAAAGGGAATTTGGAGAATTCTCACTGCAACAACCTAAATGAAGAACACCTTCTACCCGAATTTTTAGAAAAATTCAATCGGTTGCAATCACTTCAACTTCACTCCAATCTCTTCAATATATTGCAGACTATCATGCAAAAAAATTTACTGCATGAGATGCAGCTCATGCTTGGAGTTATTGAAGGTTGAAGATAATGGGTTCTTTGTGAGCTAGTTGAAGATGAAGTTGAAAAATCCATTTTTCCTTTTTGTGTAATTCTATTTCCAAAATCCAATTTTTATTTTAAAATCATAATTGATTTCTAAAATCAAAATTTATTAATATTAAAAATTAATTTTCTAATAAAATTAATAAATAATTATTTAAATAATTTAAATAATTCTAATTAATTTAATATCTAATATTAAATTAATTTTACACAAATTCATCTTCATATATTTAAATCATATTTAAATATATATTCTCCAATTTCGATTGATTCTGATTTGAACGTTTCAAATTAACTTATCATGCTACTCTAGAGCTAATCCATTTTCGAGCCAGTAGGGGTACCTCGTGGACCTACAGATCATAGGCTCCAACGATCCGAGATTAATCAGCTAAACTCATTAGACCGATCTAACCCCCATTCGTTAACTAATGGGTCACTCCACTAAAGCCTATAATTGAACTCCCCTCACTGTAGATATATTATGTCCACTCGATATATCCATGATTAGTAAGTCAACTCTTCACAGGTTATTCGTAGTATGGCTGAGTCGAATATCTGTTTTACCCCCGAAATTACCTCTTGTTCCTTAAGTCTCCACTGATCCCCTAATGAACAATTGTTTTGTGACCCAATCAACAAAACCGAGCCCCTCTCGGGCTAATGAGAGGGCAATGTCCCTTGTTCAAGACCCAGAATCAGCAGTTAAGGGAACAATCTCTCTACTATCCGTAAAGTGGGTAGGAGTGAAATCCGACTTGCACCCTATATCCCCAGCTATCTATCCAGTCTTACCCCTGAAATGGGAGGTTTATTGAGCCAGCACTGTTGAGCCAACCCTCACCTATGCAAATCTAAGGATAATTCCAAATAAACAGGATTCATAGTTAGCTCAGGATTAAGGTCAAGTTACCTAGGTCATCGCATTGAAATAGTCAGTCTTAAACAATAAACAACGTTATAAAGTAAGAGTGACTGATTTCGTGGTCCGATCTTGTACAAACCCTTTTACACAAGGACACCCCCACTTCTCATGTCCCAACATGAACGAATTAGAATCACTATATTTGTAGCACTTTACAATTCCTTGTAACAACTACAGAGCAGGCTGCATCCAATAGTGTTACGAGATTAAGGTACCCAATCTTATTAATATACTATAGATCATTTTGACTATTTACTTGAACCTGATCCACCTTTATGTCTCCACATAAAGTTCAAGTACTCATCCAATAGTCAAGGGACTTTCATGTTTATTGGATTACTATTTAAGCAAAAAATCTATTCAATAACACCTTATTAAATTTTCAGAATAAGTTCCATTGTTTACAAACCACGAGTTTTAGGACATAAAACCCAACAAACTCCCACTTGGACTAAAACACCAGTGGTAACTTATATATCCAACATATAAGACCGAGTTTCTGAGTTTTATAGAGAAATACAATAAACTAGGGTATCCCATATCCATCTTTTACCATTCGGTATCCCATACTCGATATTTCTTCCATTTGCCCTAGGTTATGAATCTGGTATTCCTAGTGAAAATATTTACTCAAAATGCAATTTCAAGTATAACACATTCGTGTATTGAAAGTATGTCCATACTCATTTAAAATTCATTTGAAATATAATATTGGTATATCGATAGTACACATTATTACTCATTCAAAATACAACTTCAAGCATATTATTAATGTATCAATAATATATCATTAAGACGATTACCTAACTAGCTAGTATCATAGTATCATTGATAATCTTTGAATAAGGTATATCGATAGGCTCATATATATTCTCCATTAACAAAGTATATTAAACATACTTCGGAAAAGGTGTGTGTTTTCCTTTTCCGTGAGTGTCTTGGATGTTATTTTTAAGGGTTGAAGGATGTTATAGACATTTAAAAAACTTTTGTTTGGGCTTGGACCAATTTTTTTGCTATATTTGCAAAGAAGAAAAAAACATAAACACACCTCCAAAATTTTCATTTTTTTTTTTTGTTGAATCTGCAAACGCCCTTAAAATATATTAATTTAAACGCATATATATAAGCATTCAATTTCAATTACCAAAATATTGTTTTCAAGCTCTCTAGATAAATTTTTTTCATGTCATCCAGCCATTGAATGAAATTAACAGTGATCAAAGTTAGGATTGAAAGAAAAGCTAAAGATGAACATTGAATCGACCAATCTAGAAAAAAAAAATAAAAAATAAAGAAAGAACAATTAATAAAGAAGACAAATAAATTAAGAAGAAGAGAGAGTAAAAAAAATGTTTAATTATTAATAAAGAAAATAAAAAGAAAAGAAAACATTTTCTTATTGTGAAAGAAGAAAAAAAAAGTTCTATATTTGTGAAGTTCCATTATCAAGTGTGATTATAATACACTCATATAATTTTAGGATTAATTTAGAGCTAAAAAGTAATTTAGTCTTTGTATTATATTATAAAATAAGAAAATTCTAATAATGCAAAACAATTAGAATATTAATTATAAAACATAATACTTAGTTTCCATTATAATATGACTATAATACATTTAATTTATTAAGGGGGATTTATATATATACCTGTACTAGAGATTCTTCTCTTGAAGCATCTTCTTCTCTCCATGGAATAATCTTCCTTCTCTAGGTGTTTCATTTTTTCATATAAAAAAATGTCATGCAATAGCTAAAATATTAGTGTGCTTCGCTATTAGCAATGCAACACTCAAAACTAGAAACATTTAGAAGAATGAGCTAATGAAGAAATTAAATGGAACAAAAGTCAAAAGAATTAAAAAGGCAGGTACTTTCTTCTTTTTGAAGGCAATCCAGGGGGGACATCTTTATCTCTTTGTAGAGTGAAAAGATGGTAGCAAAACTTTTGACTCTTCGTTAAAGTATACTTTTAATTGGGTAGGCAATCAGTATCTGATACGGATATGTTCAGATACGTGACATATATGTAGGTAGATATGTGTCTTATACGTGGTTTGAAGTATCTGACTTTTTATTTTTATTATTTTTTATTTTCAGATATGCGTATCTTCTTCTAGATATGTGAAGGGGATACATTAGGGTTTTTTTTTTCAAGTTTAAGTCCGATCACTTAAAAAGCCTAAACCATAATTCATTTTATTTAAAAGTCCACTTAAGTTTAGCAATCCAAATAGAATAGATTAAAAATGATAAAAAAATAAAGAATACAAATTTAAAAATTTAAAAGAAAAATCCTGAAAAGTAATTAAATCTTCAATCTTCTCCTCTCTCACTATCTAAATCATGATCTACATCCCGCTTCATCCTCAACTTCACTTTTCAATCTTCATCTTCTACTTCTTTTTTACTGTCCACACTCGACGTTGTTGGATTTTTTTCAAGGTTTCACTCTCTTCTTGAATCTACTATAATCTACGTTATATATATATATATATAACGTATCTGAAATGTATTTGTATCTTAATTTTTTTTAAAATTGGTATATCACTATATTCTATTATATCCATATCCTGTATTTATATCCGTGTCTGTACTTCTTAACATAATATATAATTCAGTTAATCAAGCTAAAAGTCAATTTATTGCGAATAACCTTTATTATGTAGATAAATTATAATGTATAATTTTCAAATTCTTTATGGCATGGTATCAATTATCGATGATGTTAAAAAATTAAAAGTGGACTTTCAAAGTAAAGTATGGTATCATCATCAAAAATCAAAAGTGGTATTTTTAAAGTAAAGAACTAAAAAAAGTGTTTATTCGTTGAAAAACATTTAAAGGTGTGAGTTGGGTATATTTTTTCGAAAAGTAAAAAGAATTTTTAGTTACTTAAGGAAAAAGAAAAATTGATTGGAGTCTTTTTCAAAATTTCTGCCATTTGATTAAATGGTTTAAATTGCTTTTAAATTTCAAATATTTGGAAAGCACATAAAGTTAACTTTAAGAAAGTATATTAAAAGCAAAGGCTATATAATATAAAATATTAAAAATATTCTTGTACTTTTGAATGTTTAAAAAATATATTTGAACTTAAAAAATAATAATAAATACTAATACAATTAATTTTGAATGGAAATTATTAGTGTTTTATTTCAAAAATATCTCTAAACTTTTAAAATTTTCAAAAATACCCTTAATCTTAAAAAGAAAACTTCAAATATATACCCATGTAGTTATATATGAACACAAACTATTAATACTAGCTTAAAAAATGTCCTTAAACTTTCAAAAGTTGCTATAATACTTTTATCCTTATAAAAAAAAGTTTAAAAATGATCCTACCATTAGTAGAGTGATCAATTTGTTTGAAGTTTTCTTGAGTTAAAAAGAACCAATTTTAAAACATATTACATAACTATCATCTTTTTTTTGTTTTCATAGAAATACTCATAATTTTTCTCCCATTTATCCTATATCCTTACATCAATTTTCTCACAACATGATATAAACCAAAAGTTCAAATTAAAGCATAAAATTTCACAAAATCTAAAAAAATTCCAAAATAAAAAACTTCCCTTCAAACTTATCAAATGATAGTTCAATACAAAATGACGTATTTGGCTATTAACACACGCTCAACTGTTAACGTACAACTTTGTTAAGACATTTAAGTCCTAAGGTCTCTTAATGCTTCCATTATTCTCTTTCGTGTATTGACAATTCCCAACCAAAAGTTGGCCCAAAGAAAACCATGGACAGAGCTACAGAAATGGAAAGCTCATATGACATCAGCGAAAGCCTGGAACTCATTCACGTAGTGATAATTTCCAACCAAAAGAGCCGTAAAAATATCATTATGCATGGTAATGATCTCAACAAGTTCCACACCAAATCTGCCAAGACGAAGTGATCCTCTATAGCAAATAAAACATCACAATTCTTTTTACAAACAATAGCACTAATACTCAGTTCACTATCGAGGAAAGTCACATTAAATTTTAACGTAAAAGTGCCAAGAGGAGGATAGACCAACAAGACAAGCCCTTGCATCAACAAGGAGAGAGTGAGACGACAACATAGGAGCCGTTCTAGATTATCTACACACTCTCATATATCAAAATATAACTTCGTTTGAATTTTACATAAGAATTAGATTTAATAAGATTCCTTTTTATTTATTAATTTGTATTCTATCCGTTAAATTTCTCATTAATCTATCATTGTTTTTAAACTTATTATTTCAATATTGTAATTTTTAGCGTTATCGTCTCTTGATCATCTTTTCATTCCTTTTAATCTCTTCAAGAGAAAAAGAACCATTTAAGCTTATTAATATATATATATATAAATTAAAGTAGTCTTGTTTCTTGAACAACATAAGGATGCAACATGAGTGTCTCTTTATATTAGGTAAAATACATTTTTGGTCCTTAATGTTTCGATTTAATATCTATTTGATCTTTGAAGTTTCAAAATGAACACTTTATCTCAAGATTTGACAAATTGTTATAAATGGTACTTTGACCGTTGGTTGAATAAGGAAAAATGATGTGGAGGTCAAGTTGTTGATTGTCTTGTTGAGATGGAAAATATATTAACGACTATGAATATTGCACGGAAAAAACGACCACACTAATTTCTTTCTTGTATTGTTGTATTTGCTATTTTTTCTTCTTTTATATAACTTTTACATTTTCAAATAATATAACAACAATTATTATAAGTTAGTTGAATTTTATCATATTTCAATTCTTAAAATATATTATATAGTAAATTATTTTTTACAAGAAATTAAATTTAGTTAAAAATATTAATTATGGTTGAATTACAAATTTAGTCCCACAACATTAAAATTTGTCTCTATTTGGTCTCTCAAGTTTTAATTTTGAGCCTTCAAACTATTTTTGGTTCAATTTTTTGATTATATATTTAAATAATTAATGGAATGGTTGAATTACAAATTTAGTCCATAATCTTTTAGTTTATAAATATTTGGCTCAATTTAGGGACAAACCTAAATGTTCAACAACTAAATTTATAATTTAATCATAATTAAAATTTAATTAAATTTAAATTCTTTTACAAAATGAAATTGTAATATAATTTTTTTCTTAAAGGGATTGATTTTTAAGCCAATCCATCTGTCACTAAAAAATACCAATTTTTTGTTTTATATTGCATCTTCATCGATAATGATGCTTTAATTTATATTTTTTTAATATATTTAAATAAGTTTAAAAAAAGTATTACATTAATAGGAAAAAAAGAACTCTATGTGAAAAGGAGGTCCCATATGAACACTTTTATTGTTGTTTACATGTCCATCTATAATGGTAATGAATGGTGGGTCTACCTCCTCATATGTAATCAAATCTTGTAAACTGATTGAAGTTGGGAGGGTTCTGAGTCTGATTATGTTAGAAAATGAAGTGGGACCCTCTACCATTTAAGAATATTTTTGAATGACTTTTCAACTTTTATCCTCAGACATTAGCAGCTATCAGTTTACGGTGAGCTTGATCGGTAACAGTGATAGTTGGAATAGAATTTTATTGTTTTCCTATTTTAGTACGCTTACTGATCTATCATCAAAGTCCGTCGACAATGAAAACAAGAAAAAAATGCTTTATGGTTGTATATGTTACTGTTGCATTTCATCGATAAAGACAACAATGAAAAAAAATGTTGGGAGATGTTTTCAATCTTCTTAGTCGTCTTTTACTTTACATACATTTGTTAGTGTCAGTTCCTTGTTGTCGCAACCCTCCTCAGATTAGTCCATCTAACCTAGAGAGAGATGTGAAGACAATAGACTCCATTTCCACATTAGCACCTATTGCCGACTTCTCAATGTTTAACTTAATAATTCATTCTATTATTAATTAACACATGCCAATTTATTAAACCCCCGGAAATTCACTACTAACATATTTGGACATAAAATTCATTGAGAAAACAATTTCATACAAAAGTTAAACATCAAGTCTTGTTTGTTCAAACAAATATTTGCACTACTACCATCTCTATACGGACTAAGAACTAAAATATACTGAAATAGTTCTAACAGGTTGCAGGCTTCTTCTTCAATAGGCACCTAGAACTCTTTCCATAATTGAAAAAAATATTTAAGAAAAAGTATGAACTATAAGCCCAGTGAGTGACAAATTTTATATTCCAAAATCTATGATTAAAATAAAGGTTGATATACTTTACTAAATCATAAAACTTGAGTCATTTTAATGAAATCAACATTTCAGAGAGCATTTCACTAACTTCACAAGCTCATAAAATACCCACTAAACTTGTACTCAAATCCGGCAAGCATAGACCAACTCAATAAACTCAGCCCACTAATGTAGACTAATTTAATACATTCAGCACATATATAAATTTCATCACACGTGCATGTAGACATGTCCTAAAGACTGATAAGACAATCTCGAGTACAAGGTTCAGTGGTTTGAAAACCATATCTTATCCAAGTCATCATAAATAATCATTTTCTAATAACATTCATGAAAATACTATACATTCAATCATGTAGCAGAAAAACTAGGAATGCTTTCCCCAGTGACTTCATTTTTTTTTTTAAAAAAAAAAGAAAGAAAAATATTTCACAGTAGCTTAGAGTAAACATGGTGCTTCCAAAGCATAATAAATCCCAGATTAATGCATCATACTTAAAAGCGTAAGGTTTTATTTTCAAAGAAGAGTCACTCACAGTCAAGGCCATGGATTGATGGGGTTGTAAACTTCCCTTATCGCGGTTTTTCATAGAATAAAGTAATGAACAATTCCAATCACAACCTATTCATCATGCGTCCTTTGCATTTATATCATTCCAAACTACCTTGCTATTATTCTGAATAAAGGAAAATATATTGAAATGCCTTAAATTTGTTTTTTGGCGCTTCGAACAACCAAGCACGAGGGAGAAGCCTCGTATTTAGCATATTTATTTATTTGTAGTTATTTACGATTATGACCCTAGGGTTCAGAGTAGTGCGCTATATAAACTCTCTAACCCTAGAGGTGCCGTTTGATGTAATTCTCTGAAAACATTCTCTCTAATAATACTGTTCTCCCTCTACCCGTGGACGTAGCTAACACACCGTTAGTAAACCATGTATATCTGTTTGTCGATCTTATCTATCTCTACGTTCGTTTTGTATTCTTTAATTGTCGATTTTGTAACAAACTGGTATCAGAGCCTTGTTAGGGTTTCTTCGAAATTCCGTATTTATTCGACAATTGAAGATGTCTAGTGTGAACGTAAAGATCGACAAATTTATTAGGAGGAACAGTTTTGGTTTATGGCAGATCAAGATGCGATCCCTGCTAAAGCAGCAGGGGCTGTGGGCACCGTTGACGGGTAAGTCAAAGAAGGCTACTATGGATGACGAAGAGTGGCAGACTCTTGAGGAGAAGGCTCATTCGACGATCATGCTATGTTTGGCTGATGACGTCATCATCGAGGTCGCAGATGAAGAAACTACCGCTGGTCTTTAGTTGAAGTTGGAAAGTCTTTACATGACGAAATCTTTAACCAAGAAGTTGATTATGAAGAAACATCTGTATCATCTATGTATACAGGAAGGTACGTCTCTACATGACCATCTTGATCAATTAAATAAAATTTTATTAAATCTGCGTAACGTAGAGGTTAAGGTTGTTGATGAGAATGCTGCCCTAATTTTGTTGACATCTTTGCCCCAGTCGTATGAGACTTTCATTGACTCGTATATTGGAGGGAAAGAAACTCTGATCTTAGAAGATACAAAGTCCACGTTGCTTATGAGAGAGGACTGTCAGAATGCAGGAAGTTCAGTTATAAAAAGTCAGGCATCTGGGTTAGCTACTACAGGGAGCAAGGGACATAGGAATTCTGGTAAGCAGAAGTCGAACCAGAATAAAATGTCTTCGAAGTCAAAGGGTTCTAGGTCAGATGATATTTGTCACTACTGTAAAGAAAATGGGCATTGGAAAACCGTATGTCCTAAGATAAAAAGGAATCAGGAAAAGAAGGAAAAGAGTGACAAAAGGGAAGCATCCGCCTCTGTTGCACAAGTTGAGATTGATCCTGAAGAAGTCGAGATCGATTCTGAAGGAGATCTAGCTTTAGTTGTGAATGAACATTCACATTCTGATGATGTGTGGGTTCTTGATTCTAGGGTATCTTATCATATGTGCCCAAATAGAGAGTGGTTCTCAACCTATCAGTAAATAGATGGAGGGAATGTTAACATGGCTAATGGTGTTGTGTGCAAGATAGTTGGAATCGGCTCAGTCAAGATATGAACACATAATGGTGCCTTCTACACTTTAAAAGAGGTTAGGCATGTTCCACCAATGAAGAAGAGTTTGATATCCTTTAGTGTACTCGATAGCAAGGGTTACAGTTTTAAAGGTAAAGGTGGAGCAATGTATGTCTATAAGGGTTCTGAGGTAGTTCTAAAAGGCATAAAGCGTGGAACACTGTATTTTCTATTAGGTTCCACGATAACAGGTTATGTTATTGTTGCATCGTCAACCGTTCACAAGGATGATATGACTAAGTTATGGCATATGAGACTTGGTCATATGAGTGAAAAAGGGATGCAAATTCTGTCAAAAAGGGATCTTCTTTGTGGGCACAAGGTGTAGGATTTTGAATTCTGTGAATATTGTGTATTTGGGAAGCTTCACCGCAACAAGTTTCTAAGAGGTGTTCATCGTACAAAAGCGACACTTGATTATATTCATTCAGACTTTTGGGGACCTTCCAAAGTTAAATCTATTGGAGGCAGTAGGTATTTTTTGTCTATAATTGATGATTACTCAAGAATGACTTAGGTTTTTATGATGAAACATAAAAGTGAAGCCTTCAAGAATTTCAAGTAGTGGAAGATATTGATTGAAAATCAAACTGAGAAGAAGATCAAAAGGCTGCGAACTGATAATGATCTGGAATTTTGTGGATCTGAATTTAATGAGTTCTGTAAAGCTGAGGAGATTGTTTGCCATCACACTGTTAGGGATACTCCACAGCAAAATAGGGTTTTGGGGATGGAGTTAAGGGATATAGAGTCTGATCACCTTCTGAGAATAAAGTCATACTTAGTAGGGCTATGATATTTTATGAAAATTCCATGCTTAACTCAACTGTAAAGCCTTTTGTGACGTCTACTGATGTGGGAGAAAGTAGTAGTATTGATAAACAGGTGGAGATGCAATTCACTTTAGCTATGAATGAGTTACAACATCAAAGTGGAGAAGATCAACAAGTTACTACAGAAACTGATGTGCAATCAGAGATTAATGTGCCTAACACATTAGAAGTTGCTTTTCCTGATAATTCTAGATCACGAGTAGATCAACCGAGTATAGCTCGTGACAGAGCTAGAAAAGTTGGTGTTGGTGAAGGATCTCATACCGAGAGTTCCATGAACGTGTTCAGATTGCTCCGATTTCACAGTGACCGAAACACAATAGATATACATTCAATGACAGTTATACACATAAAACTAATTATTGGCATGCTCATAACACAAAACAATAACAGGGAAAGGGTTCATACCAGTTGAAGACTCTCTTCGTACTTCTGAACCCAATGCAGCGGAAACCCTCCAACAGATCTACCAACACCCGATGGATATGTCGACTGCAACAGCACGATCAACGCGAACACGAATGCTGCAACAGGGAAGACACCACCATTAATGAGCCCCGGGTATTCTCGGAGTGAAAACCCAAAGGGTGGGCTTTGGTGAATTTGGTAGAGGACGGAGGAACAACGTATTGTGTAGGCGATAAGCAAGTGGGAGAGAAAACGATGCTATCGTATAGCAGAAGTGCTTATCGTATAGAGGAGCTACACGATCGTGTAGGATTTTGCTGAATGATCGTTTAGGAAAAGGTATACGATCGTTTAGCTAAATCGGCACACTATACGATTGTTAGAGAAGCTATCCGATAGTCTAGGCGATAGTGTGTGATCGTTTAGGCGTGAGGTTTATGATCGTTTAGACGGAGAACGCTATCGCATAGGCTCTCAAGCGATCGTTTTGAATCACCAACGCGTGCTTCACGAATTCTTTTGGGCGATTGAACAACGCACGATTTAAGATGAAATTTTTTTTCATTTTTTACCCATCAGTTACAATAACCAACGCTGCCCACTACCCACGTTCGAACATGGAAAAATGATTAATTATCATATAATTAATCAATCAATTAATTAATAAATATAATTATATTATATTTATATCCTATAGTTTGATATCACATATCTACTCTAGTATTTTCTCCTCTACTTGATATAAATCATATTTATATCTGATTTCCTCCAAAATAATGTATCTCATACATTTGCTAATTATATCATATATAATTAACCAGTCCAATTATATTATATATAATCGAACTTCCTCTTGTCAATTTGAACATTTCAAATTAACCCAAATACTGGTTCTCGACTTTTATCCAAGCTACCCAGGGGACCTAATGGACCTGTGGCTCGAAGCTCCAACGATACGTGAAGAGTTCTGACTAAACTCTTTAGCCACGAGATCCACCATCCGTTAACTGTTAGTGATTCCACTAAAGACCAACAGCTGAACTCTTTTTACCACAGATATATTTCTGTGTCCAAATGATATAACCAATAATGAGTACGATGACCCTTCACAGATGCTCGCAAGTACTAATGACCAATTTTTCGTTTTGCCCTTGTAGTTACATTTTACTTCTTAAGTATCACTGATCCCTCTAATGAACAATACAGCATAGTCCTACTATGTGTGAACACCTCTCGGGCCATGAGAAGATGCGTGGCACCACATCGATCAAGCCCCGGGATCAGCTCTTAAGAGAGCAATCTAGCTACTTACCCCTACTTCGGGGAAGGAGTGAACTCCATCTTGTGAAGCTGAGCTCCTAGCTCCCAAATCAGACGAATCCCCAAAATGGTAGGTTTAAATTGGCGACCTGGCCACTTGATAAAGAGCAGAAATGTACGTTATCATAGTGCTAAGTTCTTAAACAATGCTGACTTGCGTTGATAAAATATGTTAGATTGCATCCAAAAGCATTAAGTTTATTACATTGCGGTTGCATGCGTTCATCGCATAGGAATAGTTGATTTTTGTATTTTTATGTAGAATATGCGTTGACGCAGGGCAGAAATTGCGATCATAGGAAATCATTGGTCGAGCGCAGCATTACCGCAAGTCTTTGCGGTGATTGTGTTCGCAAACATTTGATCAAGAAGGATTGTCGCAACTTGGTCGGCGTAACTTGGTGGACGCATCTGGGTGAAAGGCATAATTAATCGCAATGGGATAGAAAGCTGATGACGGTCGAATCCGAATTAAGCTGACAGCCGCTAACGATAACAAGTACATTCAACTTTTCGGTGACAAATATTCGGCGCATCAGTCAGGGAATTAAAGCCATCCCATCTGAGAGAGAAGTCGCCTTCACCCCGAAGCTCTAAAAATACCAAAGGCATCCTTCAGAAAAGGGGTTCGAAAATTCATAAGTTCGGATTAGTTAGCTCAGCACGTCTTTATCCATAGTTTTTCCTTTTTATTTTAAGGGGAGCAAGAGAAGAATAAAGACGACGGAGATCGCTCAGGGCAACTTGAGAGAGAACCTTGAGGCGTAGAAGTAGAGAGCAGGCCGACTCTCGCGAGAGCGAGATTATCTTTTGAACACGAGTAGAAAGACAGTGTAAAAGCCTGGGAAGCAAGAGATTTCTATCGGGCTCTTTATTCTATCATTGCATTGTTATTTTGTACGTCATCTTTATATTTATACAATGGAAGTTCTTATTCTACATCTGTTCACTCTCTTAGTAAGCATGAGTAGCTAAATTAGTCGATGGATTGAGAAGAACTAAGCTAACATGACCTAGGAAGCTCATTGCTTGCAATTATCTTGTGTTATGCTGTACAAAATATCCCTTTAGAGCTACTCGAGAGAGAGTCTGAAGAAAGAACTTAAGGCTCGAGAGAGCTAGGTTAGAATCTAGACTCGAGAGAGCAAGATTAGATCTGCATAAACAAGAGATAGGGACTTAGAGATAAGCTCTATTTGCCAACCTGCATCGCATGCATCCTAGAGATAGGAATGATATTATGTGGTTGCCTTATTTGTGTGTGTGTCATTTTATCATTGCATAAATAAGAATAGAGGCTTATGTGTAGGTCCTATAGACTTATCGCATATATCGCATGCGTTCTAGCCTTAGAAGCCATGGCATTCGCACTGAGAGGTGGTTTACTGTTGTATGCATGTTGCATGATCGCATAGCATGAATGCATCCTAGGAAGTGTTAGCCGAAACTTTTTTCAAGCCGTTCACAGCATACTCATTGCATCTTCCATTTATTCAACTCTTTTCAAACGTTGCCGCATTTATTTATTTTTCATTACCACAAACATCAACCTCAACAACTATTGATTTATTTGGTTACTGCAAAGTTTTCCTAAAAATTACCACTATAACCTATTTTCCCAAGTCTCTGAGTTCGACCCTGGACTTAACAGGAAACTCAATAGGGTTTACACTTGAATTTCACTGAGAAAACTTGAGTGCTCAACGCATTTTCACCCTCGCATCTCATCCACACTTTCACATTATAAAATAATGCATCAAGTTTTTGGCACCGTTGTCGGGGACTTTGGCAATATAGTGTGCTAACGGTAATTTTTCTGATTTCTTTGAAAACTCTCAATCTCTGGAAAATTATGACCCGGAGATTGAGAGGACATTCAGAAGAAGATTAAGAGACTGCCAACAACAATAGTCAGATAAAGAAGAGATGCAGAGCAGCCTGAAAATGGAGCACCAAACGAAAACAATGTCATGGCGAATCCAATCCTTCTGGCTAACGATCGCAATAGACCTATTAGGGACTATGCATTACTAAACCTCTATGATTTCTTTCCAGGAATTATGAGGCCTGCCCTCGACGGAAGCTGATTCTAAATGAAACCGGTGATGCTGCAGATGATCCAGACTGTAGGGAAATTTGGAGGATGGTGTGGCGAGGACCCGCACACCCACCTTCTAGCTTTATCGAAATCTGTAATACTTTTGTGTTCTTGAACATCTCTGCCGAAGAAGTTTGACTAACTTTGTTTCCATTTTCTCTTTATGATCAGGCAAGAAAATGGGCGTATTCCCTCGAGCCGGGAGAGATCACTTCATGGGAACAAGTCGTAGAGAAGTTCATGAAGAAATATTTTCCACCGACTGAGAATGCTAGACGAAGGAAACTCATAATTAATTTTGAAAAAGACATGGACGAATCACTTAGCGAGGTTTAAGAGGTTAGTCAGGGACTGTCCACACAATGGTTTGCCAGACTGTCTTTAGATGGAAATCTTTTATCATGGTTTAAATCCCGCTTTGCAGTCCGCTGCCAATGCGGCAGTCGCTGGTGGTCTTCTTGACAAAACGTATGACGAGGCTAAGAACATCATAGATCACATCTCTAAAAACCACGAGGATTTGAGAGAGAGTGATCAGAGACTGAGAATCAAGGATAACGATGCAAGTAATGGTGCTATTATTTCACTAAAGAATCAGATGACCGCAATGATGAACTTAATTCAGGGAATTGCGATCAACAATCCAACACCGCAAAATGGGCAAATCAACGCAGTTCGTCAAAACACCACAAGGTGAGTGTTGACTAAAATTTTTAATGTTAATGTTCTTTAAAGCATATAGACAATGATGATTTATCTATCTATTGCATTGATGAATGAATGAATGATGCTCTGTATGCGTTCAAGTGCTTGCGATAAAGACATTTTATGTGATACTACGTTTTAAATGTATGCGTTGATAGTAATATGCTCGTAGTATGCGATGAAGTAGTATGTGTCACAAGTTTCCTTGCGTTGAAACCAAGTATAATTCCAACGCAAGTTTTTCAGAATGATCCGAGGTCGAACATGGGGATTGTTGTCTTTTAATGCGATACTAATGTGGTATATGCGACCGGTTTTTATATAGAATAAATAATTTGATTTGACAGAAATATAAATTGCACTGAAGTAAAATTGCGTGAAAGTAAAATGTGTTGTAAATAAAATGCGTTGATAAAGTAAATTCCTAAACTACTATGATACATGATACAGGGGTCGAGGATTGGCTGTGAAGTTGTACAAAAGCTATGAATGAGATGGAAAGTCTTATGAATGAAGCAGAAAGAGAAAGAGTAAAGAGTAAAAACATCGCAAGTTCGTCAGTCGCGTTAAGGATGCAACTAAGGTTTCGCTTTCCCTTGGCGTACACCTTTCAGTGATCGGCTGCATTCCCATATGTCTATGGTGAAACAGAAATGAACATGATGAACGCAAGGTTGTTTCCATCTCTGGAAATACTTCTTGCTTTAGTTAACGCATTCTTCCAACCTTCTCTCGATAGGCGGAATAACATCTTCACTTCTGCTCTCACAGGTGAAGATGTCGTCGAGCATGCTTTAGCTAAACTTAATTGATTCCTTAACACAGATTGACTCACTCTCTTAATTCTCGCTGATTACCTTGGGGATTAAGAACACATCATGGAGAAAATGGATGATAAATGTATGGAAAGAGAAGAGAGATGATAATGATGACGATGATAACATTTAATTCTAAAATTAAGCGTTTGATACATGTTTATGAATGAGGGATTAAAGAAGATGAACATAGACGATGAATTAGAGAATAGAAACAAATACGGAAAAAGTGTCAACGTCTTGACACAGATCCCAATCGGAGACTTGTGCTTGCCGGCGTATGGATGTGATGGAGAGGAAAGCTTCCCTCTCAGGCTTGCTTTCCCGGTAGAATTTACCTTTTGTACAAAGCTTCAGCTTTGGGAATCAGAAGAATTCTTTGCTCGGAGACTCACCTTTCAACCTTGTCTCATAGTTCTCCCAGATTTACTCTGTAAAGTCTCTTCAGACCAACCTCTATCCCAGTATCAGTATATTTTTCAACGAATTTGAGGAAGCTATTTATAGACAAGACCTTGGCTCTTTGAATTTGTAGTCCCCACCGTCTAATTATAGTAATTCCTACAATGGCGTAATGGAAAATTCCTTTCTGTTCCACAATCAATTCGTCAGAATTGCACAACAAAAAGCTGTACACTTGTCAGAATCATCCGCAAGTGCTCTTCACATCTTTGATCGATCACGGCATGCGGTGTTGTTTTTGATTACCGCATGCGGTTGAAATGCGTTGATCGCTAAAGCTCTTGATCGATTGTCGCATGTGCCATCATTGCGTTGATCATCTCTTCATTCTTGATTGATGGGCGCATGCGATGTAGATGCGTTGTACCTTTTACCTTTGAGCCATTAACGTATGCAGTGACCTATTTCCTGCAAAACAGAGACTGAAACATTCTATTCGCCATCGCAATGGTGTTAGTGGGTGCGTTTACGACATTTGATAATTTTCGTATTTCTCAACCAATTCTTATACTATCGATGCAACTTTCCTCTCTTTTTGCCACAATATCTAAATAAAACAGCATAAATAACTTGTATTTCTACAAGTTATCAGTGTGCATTTGTGGTGATGGGCATGCAATGGAAGAATGCTTGTAGAATCCACAGTCCGTTTACTTTGTAAAAAACAATCACTTTTCGAATGCCTACAACCCCAGGTGGAGAAACTACCCCAATTTTACATGGAAGAATCAATAGCAGAATTTCCAACATGTGGCACAGAAAGAAGGGCCACCTGGATTCTTCCCGCATAATAACGGTCAAACAAGCAATCAAGCCAGTAGCTCACAATCGCCGCAACTTCTTCCCTAGAAAGCCTATTGAAGCAATATATAGAGAAAAATGAAACAGTGCTTCAAAGTCAGGCTACGTCCAGCCGCAATCTAGAATTACAGTTGGGCCAAATTGCAAGTGAGCTAAAGAACAGACTGCAAGGGGCTCTGTCGAGTTCAACAGAACTCCCACGCAACCTGGGGGGATCGGGTAAAGACCAATGTCAGGTTGTGACATTGTAGAGTGGAAAAATTGTGGAGGGAGAAAGAAAGGAGCTGAGTTTGACTTCTCCCATTGCGGCGGAACCTGAAATTGTGGTGACACAAGAAGAAGAAGGAGAAAAAGAAGCAATAGAGCCAGAATTGCGTCGACCTCAAAGCCAATAGAGAAGGGGACCGTGAGAGTGCAGTTACCACCCTTCTCGCAGAGACTGAGAAAGAAAAAGTACAAAGAGGTACAGTACCAATGCTTCCTGTCTATGTTAAAATAATTACATATTAATATTCCATTCAGTGAAGCGATTGAGGAGATGCTTGCCTATGCAAAGTTTCTGAAGGATATGGTAACCAAGAAAAGGGGAACAAGTAAGTTTTTCATGGTGGTGTTAACACAGAGTTCAAAATCAATAATTCCACCTAAGATGAACGATCCTGGGGGCTTTACGATACCTTGCTCCATAGGAGGACTGTACATCGGGCAAGCCTTATGTGACCTTGGAGCCAGCATCAATTTGATGCCTCTGTTGATTTTTAAGCAGCTGAATGTGGGGCAACTTGCGCCCACGACCGTGACTCTCCAACTGGCCGATAGATCTCTGGTGCATCCAGAGGGAAAGGTGAAGGACATGCTGATCACCATATACAAATTTATCCTACCAGCCGACTTCATCATTTTGGATTACGAGGCCGATAAAGATGTGCCCATTATCTTGGGGCGACCATTTTTATCAACAGGTCACGCCCAGATTGATGTGCATAAAGGGGAGATCACTTTGAGCATCAATAGACAGAAGCTAAAGTTTAATATAATCCGTGCCATGAGGTTTCCTGACGAAGAAAACCTGCATGACTCAGACGATGACCAGAATTTGATTGAAGAAGAGAAGTTTGACGAAGAGAATGAAGAAGAGGATGCAAGTGCATCCATTGCTGCCTGTAATGTGATCATAACAAAAATAAGCGCAGAAGAAGAGATGATCGAAACCGAGAAGAGGAGCCAACAGAAAAAGAAGAAAGAAAAATAATGCAACCTTCTCTAGTAGAACCACCAACATTGGAATTAAAGACCTTGCCGAATCATTTAAAATACGCATTTTTTGGGCAGAATGAGAAGCTGCCAGTAATTATTTTCTCCAAACTTAACGAAGACTAGGAGAATGCGTTGATGAGCATTCTGAGGAAGCATGTGCGAGCAATTGGCTGGATGCTCGCGACATTCGAGGAATTAGCCCAGGGTATTGTATGCACCGCATTCGTCTCGAAGAAGACCACAAGGCAACGATCGAACAACAGCGCAGACTCAACCCTGTGATGAAAGAGGTCGTTAAAAAAGGAGATCATTAAGTGGTTAGATGCGAGCATTATTTATCCGATAGCAGATAGTACTGGGTCAGCCTCGTGCAGTGTGTGCCTAAAAAGGGTGGCATGACGGTAGTCTCGAATGAAAACAATGAGCTGATACCGCAAAGAACCGTCACTGGGTGGCGTATTTGCATGGACTACTGCAAGCTGAATGCGGCCACAAAGAAAGATCATTTCCTTCTACCGTTCATTGACCAAATGCTAGACCGTCTAGTCGGAAATGACTTTTACTGCTTCCTGGATGGCTATGCCGGGTACAACTAGATTATGATTGCTCCAGAAGACCATGACAAGACCACATTCACCTCCTCATATGGGACCTTTTCTTTTCGCCGCATGCCATTTGACATCTGCAATGCACCAAGCACGTTCCAAAGGTACATGATGGCCATCTTTTCAGACTATCTTGAGGACTCTGTTGAAATCTTCATGGACGACTTCTCTGTGTATGAGCACACCTATGAAGTCTGTCTAGCCAACTTGGAGAAGATATTGAAAAGATGTGAAGAGATGAATCTCGTCCTTAATTGGAAAAAATGCCATTTTATGGTTAAGGAGGGCATTGTGTTAGGGCACAAGGTTTCTCAGGACGGGTTGGAGTTGGATAAATAAAAAATTGAAGCAATTGAAAAACTTTCACCTCCAACAACCTTGAAGGTTGTTCGAAGTTTCTTGGGGCATGCTGGATTCTATAGACGCTTTGTCAAAGACTTTTCGAAAATAGCACGACCACTGAGTGTGTTGTTGGAGGCTGATAGAAAATTTGATTTTGACGACAATTGCCTCAACGTATTCAAAATTTTGAATACTGCACTGATTACCGTATCCGTGTTAATTGCACCTGACTGGACACTTCCTTTTGAATTAATGTGCGATGCAAGGGGGTATGCGATGGGAGCAGCTTTGGCACAGAAGAGAAAAACAATCTTACATCCCATCGCATATGCGAGTAAGACGTTAAATCCTGCTCAGACCAATTATACTACCATAGAGAAAGAGCTATTTGCGGTAATTCTTGCATTGAAAAAATTTCAAGCATATCTGCTGGGAACAATGGTACTCATCCATATTGATCATTCAGAAATAAAGTACCTAATGACAAAGAAGGACGCAAAGTCGAGTTTGATCAGGTGGGTTCTCCTCCTTCAAGAATTTGACATAGAAATAATTGATCACAAGGGGACGGAGAACCAAGTTGCGGATCACTTGTCTAGATTGAAAAACCCTAAAATTGACCGCAATGAATCAGAGGTGAGTGCGGTGTTCTCGGATGAGCAGCTGTTCCATATTGAAGAATTGCCTTGGTATGCTGACATAGTCAACTATCTAGTTTGCGGACAACTTCCTGAAGATTATACCTACCACCAACAGAGGAAGCTAAAAAATGAATGCAGATATTATTACTGGGATGAGCCGGTACAAAAGGGGGGCAGACCAGATTTTGTGACTATGCGTACTAAATGTTGCTCAACAATGCATATTATCGCAATGCCATGACTCACCATATGGTGGGCACTTTGGAGGACAGCGCACTACAGCTAAGGTTTTACATAGTGGATTCTTTTGGCCAACATTGTTTAAGGATGCAGCTGACTATGCCATGAAGTGTGATCGGTGCCAATGCACAGGTAACATTTCATGGAAACATGCAATGCCGATGAACACCATCTTAGAGCTTGAATTGTTTGACATGTGGGGTATTGATTTCATGGGACCATTCCCTCCCTCGAATGGTAAACATTATTTTTTATTAGCCGTCGACTATGTATCCAAGTGGGTAGAGGCAGTGGCGTGCATCGCAAGCGATGGTGTGGTAGTCTCTCAATTCCTGAAGAAGAACATTTTCACTCGTTTTGGCACCCCACGTGCCATAATAAGTGATGAGAGGTCTCACTTTGTCAATCATACTGTTAAGGAGCTGCTGCGCAAATACAACATTCTTCACAAAGTGGCCACCGCATACCATCCATAGATGAATGGTCAGGCTGAGGTGTCCAATCGGGAGATTAAACCGATACTCGAGAAGGTAGTAAGGCCTTCGCGAATAGATTGGACAACAAAGCTCAACGATGCGTTGTGGGCATATCGGACTGCATTTAAAACACCCATAGGTATGTCCCCATATGTGTTGGTATTTGGTAAGACATGTCATTTTCCTTTGGAGCTGGAATACATGGCAATGTGAGCGGTGAAGAAACTGAATTTTGATTTGAAGAAAGCAGGAGAAGTGCAAAAAATACAACTGGTCGAGCTAAAAGAATGGAGGATTAACGCATATGAGAACACAAAGATTTACAAGGAGCGCACCAAGCGCTGGCACGACAAACACATATGTGGTAAGAACCTCCAAGTCGGGCAGAGGTTCTTACTATTCAACTCATGACTATGGCTATTCTCGGGAAAATTAAAGTCACGTTGGTCCGGACCATTCATAGTTAGACAGGTATTTCCGCATGGCGCGGTTGAATTATCAAATGATGACGGAACCAACATATTCAAAGTTAATGGGCAGAGAGTAAAGGCGTATCATGGAGAAGGCTGGCATCGCCAAGTCGACTCCGTGGAACTAAAGAACTTTGAATAAAGAAGGAAGTAGGTGGTACCTGCGTTATCAGACGATCGAAATCCATCAGGGATGCAAGTTTTGGGAATCATGGAATCTTCAATTCTTCTCTACTACTTAGAATTTTCAATACACTATATCTTTTCAGTCTTTATCTATTCTTACTCTTATTATTCTGAAAAAATTTTTTTGCGGTAAAAGAATGTTGTTTTGTTTAAACTTATTTGACCCTCTCTCTGTTTTTCTTGCAACGATTGAGGCGCTGGATTGCGAAGGTATTACACGAAGAAGCAAATTATCTCATTCCATCACCGCAATCCAAAGAAGATAGATCACCGCAAAGAAGGATGCGTCAATGCATAATGTGGGTGACAGCGCAAATTTTGGGGTTGTATTCTTCCTTCACTTTTTTTCAAATTTCACACTATTGCATCGCATTTTAGTTTTAAAAGTTTTATCACCGCATCCTCTTTGATTACCGCAATGATTTAATATTGATAAATTTAGTGAGTTACCGCATGCTGTCTCTTTGCCAATTATGATTTCAATGATGAAAAACATACTTTTATTTCTTTCGTATATACTAGAGTCAACTTAATCTTAAGATAGTCACCTCATGAAATATTTCTAGAAGTTAGGGATCCGCTAGCTTTCTTTCAAACTCTCTTTACAAAGCCTTCTAAGAACATCGCATGACTTTTTTCAATCTTTTGGCAATGAGGACATTGCCACATTTTAAATTTGGGGGTGAGGTATTTACTTTCGACCTTGCTATTTTTACAAAAAAAAAAAAAAAAAAAATTTGAGAATAACAACTCCACTGTCAACGTAACGGGAAACCCATGTTGATAAGAGTTAAGTTGTGAAGTGCACTTACCCATAGTTGGATGTCCGCATGACACACGTGGAGGCAAGCCAAAACGAAAGTAAGTCGCCTGGATCAATGCATAAATAAATGACCGTAACTCTGCTGCCAAGAGGTGTGAGTTAGTTTGAGGAAGGAAGAGGCATTGCTCGTAGTTGGATGTCTGTATGACACACATGAGGGGCAAGTCAAAATGAAGGCAAAGGCACTTGGATCATGCAAGGTCAGAAAAAAAAATAATGTTCAAGAAATATGCAAGGATAAAAATCAATTGACACCCCGGTGGAAAAGTTTTCTTTTTGAAAGAAATCATGCGATGTTCCGGAATTTAGTAAAGTCCTTTTGAAGGTTAAGTTTGCAATCCCTAGGTCTTAGAAATATTTTAAGAAGAGACTTGAATAAGACTTAAGGAAATTTTGGTGTATAGGAGTTGAATGAAGTATCTTTGAGAAATCTAGGAAAAGAACATTGCGGTCGACTTGCTAAAATAAATCTTTAGCTTATGCTTGAGGACAAGCATTGTTTAAATTTGGGGGTGTGATAACGGGTATAAATGCACGTTATCATAGTGTTAAGTTCTTAAACAATGCTGGCTTGCGTTGATAAAATGTGTTAAATTGCGTCCAAAAAATATTAAGTTTATTACATTGCGATCGCATGCGTTCATCGCATAAGAATAGTTGATTTTTGTATTTTTATGCCGAATATGCATTGACGCAAGGCAGAAAGTGCGATCATAGGAAATCATTGGTCGAGCGCAGCATTATCGCAAGGCTTTGCGGTGATTGTGTTTGCAAAAATTTGCTCAAGAAGGATTGCTGTAACTTGGTCAGCGCAACTTGGTGGGCGCATCTGGGTGAAAGACATAATTAATCGTGATGGGACAGAAAGCTGATGATGGTCGAATCCGAATTAAACTGACAGCTGCTAACGATAACAAGTACATTCAACTTTTTAGTGACAAATATTCAGCACATTAGTCAAGGAATTAAAGCCATCCCATCTGAGCAATCATAAGAGAGAAGCTGCCTTCACCCCAAAGCTCTATAAATACCAAAGGGATCCTTTAGAAAAGGGGTTCGAAAATTCATAAGTTCGGATCAGTTAGCTCAGCACGTCTTTGTCCATAGTTTTTCCTTTTTATTTTAAGGCGGAGCAAGAGAATAGTAAAGATGCCGGAGATCGCTCAGGGCAACTCAAGAGAGAACCTTGAGGCATAGAAGCAGAGAGCGGGCCGACTCTCGCGAGAGCGAGATTATCTTTTGAACACGAGTAGAAAGACAGTGTAAAAGCCTGGGAAGCAAGAGATTGCTACCGAGCTCTTTATTCTATCCTTGCATTGTTATTTTGTACTTCATCTTTATATTTATACAATGGAAGTTCTTATTCTACATCTATTCAATCTCTTAGTACGCATGAGTAGCTAAACTAGTCAAATGGATTGAGAAGAACTAAGCTAACATGACCTAGGAAGCTCATTGCTTGCGATTATCTTGTGTTATGCTGTGTCAAATATCCCTTTAGAGCTACTCGAGAGAGAGTCTGAAGAAAGAACCTAAGACTCGAGAGAGCAAGATTAGATCTGCATAAACAAGAGATAGGGACTTAGAGATAAGCTCTGTTTGCCAACCTGCATTGCATGCATCATAGAGATAGGAATGATATTATGTGGTCGCCTTATTTGTGTGTATGTCATTTTGTCATCGCATAAATAAGAATAGAGGCTTATGTGTAGGTCCTATAGACTTATCACATATATCGCATGCGTTCTAGTCTTATAAGCCGTGACATTCGCACCGAGAGGTGGTTTACTGTTGTATGCATGTTGCATGATCGCATAACATGAACGCATCCTAGGAAGTGTTAGCCAAAACTTTTCTCAACCCATTCACCGCATACTCATTGCATCTTCCATTTATTCAACTCTTTTCAAACACCGCCGCATTTATTTATTTTCATTACCGTAAACATCAACAACTATTGATTTATTTGGTTACCGCAAAGTTTTCATAAAAATTACCACCGCAACCTATTTTCCCAAGTCCCTGAGTTCGACCTTGGACTTACCAGGAAACTTGATAACGGGTAGAAATGCACGTTATCATAGTGCTAAGTTCTTAAACAATGTTAGATTGTGTTGATAAAAGATGTTAAATTGCATCCATCAAGCATTAATTTCATAATATTCGGTTTCATGCGTTCAACGCATAGGAACAATTGATTTTATTGTTTTTATGCTGAATATGCGTTGATGCAATGCAAGAATTGCGATCATAGAAATCATTGGTTGAGCACAATTTCACCGCAAGGCTTTGCGGTGATCGTGTTTGCAAACGTTCACTTGAGAAGGATCGCCACAACTTGGTCAATGCAAATGGTGGGCGCATCTAGGTGAAAGGCTAATTAATCGCGATGGGACAGAAAGCTGATGACAGTCGAATCCGAATTAAGTTGACAGCCGATAACGATCACAAGTACATTATGCTTTTCGGTGACAAATATGACGTATCAGTCAGGAATTAAAGCCGTCCCATCTGTACAATCATGAGAGAGAAGCCACCGTTCACCTTGGATGTTCTATAAATACTAGAGGCATCCTTCAGAAAAGGGGTTCACCAATTCACTATTCTTTATTCCACAAGTTCGCACGCCCTTGTTCATAGTTTTGTTTCGTTTTAAGGCGAATGCGAGAGAAAAGGTTGTGCCGATAGACCATTCCGGTGAGCTTGGGAGAGCACCAGAACATCTTTAGAACCGAATAGAGATTATAATGTAAAAGCCTCGGTCAGCAAGGAATTTCTACCAGGCTCTCGACCTTTAACTTCCATTGTCATTTTGTATTCCACTCATTTATTGAAATGGAATCTATTTCTCTATATCTGTTCACTCTCTGTTATTTACGCATGAGTAGCTAAATTAGTTGAATGGGTTGAGAAGCATTTAGCTAGCACAACTAGAGAATCTTCATGCTATGCGATTATCTTGTATTATGCATGCTTCATTCGTCCATTAGAGATACTCGGGAGGGTAGTCTAAGGACAGGATCTAGACTTGGGAAGATCAGGTTAGAATCTAGGCTCGGGAGAGTCAGATTAGAACGCATTTTCACAAGTCCCTGTGTTCGACCCTGGACTTACTAGGAAACTCAGTGGAATTTACACTTAGATTCTGCTGAGGAAACTTGAGTGCCCAATGCAATTTCATTAATGCATACGATCCTCATTTCCATTTCAAAAAATCGAGCATCAAGTTTTTGGCGCCGTTGCCGGGGACTTCGGAAAAATAGAGTGCTAACGGTAATTTTTCTAATTTCTTTGTAGACTCTCAATCTCTAGCGAATTACGACCCAGAGATTGAGAGAACGTTTAGAAGGAGATTGAAAAACCGCCAACAGTAACAACAATCAGATAAAGAAGAGATGGTGGAGCAGCCTGGAAGCGGAGCACGAAATGATAACAATGTCATGGAGAATCCAATCATGTTGGTAAACGATCGCAATAGACCCATTAGGGACTATGCATTGCCAAACCTTTATGATTTCTCTCTGGGAATCATGAGGCTTGCCCTCGACGGAAGCAGATTCGAAATGAAACCGATGATGCTGCAGATGATCTAAACTGCAGGACAATTCAGATGAAGGCGTGGCGAAGACCCGCACGCTCACCTCCGAAGCTTTATTGAAATCTGCAATACTTTTGTGTTCCCGAATATCTCTACCGAAGAAGTTCGACTAACTTTGTTCCCATTTTCTCTCTGTGATCAGGCAAAGAAATGGGCATATTCTCTCGAGCCGGGAGAGATCACTTCTTGGGAACAGGTTGTGGAAAAGTTTATGAAGAAGTATTTTCCACCTACTGAGAATGCCAGACGAAGGAAACTTATTACAAATTTTGAACAAGACATGGACGAATCGCTCAACGATGCTTGGGTGAGGTTTAAGAGGTTGGCCCGGGACTGTCCACACAATGGGTTGCCAGACTGCCTTCAAATGGAGATTTTCTATCATGGTTTGAATCCCGCTTCGCAAACCACTGCCAATGCGGCAGCCGTTGGTGGTCTGCTTGATAAAATGTATGACGAGGTGAAGAATATCTCGGATCGTATCTCTAAGAACCATGAAGATTGGAGAGAGAGTGACCAGAGATTGAGACTCAAAGACAATGATGCAAATAATGTTGCTATTGCTCCACTACAAATTCAGATGACTGCAATGATGAACTTAATACAAGGAATTGCGATCAGCAGCCCACCACCGCAAAATGGGCAAATCAACGCAATCAGTCAAGACACCGCAAGGTGTGTGACTTGCAGTGATGGGCGTGCGATGGAAGATTGCTCGCAAAATCCACAATCTCTTTACTTTGTAAAGAATAACCCCTTTTCGAATACCTACAATCCCGGGTGGAAAAATCACCCCAATTTTGCTGGGAAGAATCAACAACAGAATTTCCAACCTGTGGTGCAAAAAGAAGGGCCACCAGGATTCTTCCCACACAACAACGGTCAAACGAGCAATCAAGCGAGTAACTCACAACCACTGCAATCCTATTCCATAGAGAAAAACGAAGCGGTGCTTCAAAGTCAAGCTACGTACATCCGCAATTTAGAATTACAGATGAGCCAGATTGCGAGTGAGCTGAAGAGAAGACCGCAAGGGGCTTTGCCAAGTTCAACTGAACTTCCATGCAACCCGGGGGGATCAGGTAAAGAGAAATGTTGGGTTGTGACATTGCGAAGTGGGAAGATTGTGAAGGGAGAAAAGAAGGAGCTTAGTTGGACATCTCCCATTGCGGTAGAATCTGAAGTTGCGGTGACGCAAGAAGAAGAAAGAGAAAAAGAAG
>NC_052357.1:50135647-50142158 GCF_009727055.1 Benincasa hispida | reverse complement strand
CCACCGAAGATGAGCGATCCTGGGAGCTTTACCATTCCTTGCTCCATAGGAGGATTGTACATCGGGCAAGCCCTGTGTGACCTGGGAGCCAACATAAATTTGATGCCTCTGTCAATCTTTAGACAGCTGAACTTGGGGCAACTTGTGCCCAACACAGTGACTCTCCAACTTGTTGATAGATCTCTGGTGCATCTAGAGGGAAAGGTGAAGGATGTTCTGATAACCATTGATAAGTTTATCCTACCAGCCGACTTCATCATTGTGGACTATGAGGCCGATAAAGATGTGCACATCATTCTGAGGTGACCTTTTCTATCAAAGGGTCATGCTCAAATTGATGTGCATAAAGGGGAAATCATTTTGAGCATCAACGGACAGAAGCTCAAGTTTAACATAATTCGTGCCATGAAGTTTTTGGATGAAGAAGACCTGCATGACTCAGATGATGACCAGAATGTGATTGAAGAAGAAAAGTTTGATGAAGAAAATGAAGAAGAGGATGCCAGCGCATCCGTTACTACCTGTAATGCGATCACAACAAAAACAAGCAAGGAAGAAGAAATGATCGCAAAGCAAGAAGAAGAGCCAACAGAAAAAGAAGAAAGAAAAACAACGCAACCTTCCTTAGTGGAGCCACCAACATTTGAATTGAAGACCCTACCGACCCATTTGAAGTACGCATTTTTGGGGCAGAATGAGAAGTTGCCAGTTATCATTTCTTCTATGCTCAACAAAGACCAGGAGAATGCATTGATGAGCATTCTCAAGATACATGTGCGAGCAATTGGCTGGACGCTCGCCGACATTAGAGGAATTAGCTTAGCATACTATATGCACCACATTCGTCTTGAAGAGGACCACAAAGCAACAATTGAACATCAATACGGACTCAACCCTGTGATGAAAGAAGTCGTCAAGAAGGAGATCATTAAATGGCTAGATGCGGGCATTATCTATCCTATAGCAGATAGCACGTGGGTCAGCCCTGTGCATTGTGTGCCGAAAAGGGCGGCATGACAGTAGTTCCAAATGAAAACAACGAATTAATACCGCAAAGGACCATCACTAGATGGTTCATTTGCATGGACTACCACAAGTTGAATGCGGCCACAAAGAAAGATCATTTTCCTCCGCCATTCATTGATCAAATGCTAGACCGACTACCAGGAAATGACTTCTACTGCTTCCTGGATGGGTATGCCAGATACAACCAAATTACGATAGCTCTAGAAGATCAAGTCAAGACCACATTCACCTGCCCATATAGGACCTTTTCTTTTTGCCGCATGCCGTTTGGCTTCTGCAATGTGCCAAGCACATTCCAAAGGTGCATGATGGCCATCTTTTCAGATTATCTTGAGGACTCTATTGAAATCTTTATGGACGACTTCTCTATTTATGGGAACACTTATGAAGTCTGTCTAGCCAACTTGGAGAAGATATTGAAGAGATGTGAAGAGATGAGTCTGGTGCTTAACTAGGAAAAATGTCATTTCATGGTGAAGAAGGGCATAGTTTTGGGACACAAGGTTTCTCGGGATGGGTTGGAGGTGGACAAAGAAAAAATCGAAGCAATTGAAAAACTTCCACCTCCAGCAAGCGTGAAGGCTATACGAAGCTTCTTGGGGCACGCTGGATTCTACAGACGATTTGTCAAAGACTTTTCTAAAATAGCACGACCACTGAGTGCGTTATTAGAGGCTGATAGAAAATTTGAGTTTGACAACAACTGCCTCAACGCATTCAAAGTTTTGAAAGATGCGCTGATTACCGCACCCGTATTGATTGCGCCGGATTGGACACTTCCTTTTGAAATCATGTGCGATGCAAGTGGGTATGCGATGGGAGCAGTTTTAGTGCAAAAGAGAAAAAAAATCTTGCATCCCATCGCATATGCGAGTAAAACATTAAATCCTGCTCAGACTAATTATACCACTACAGAGAAGGAGCTTCTGGTGGTAATTTTTACGTTGGAGAAATTTCGGGCATATCTATTGGGAACAAGGGTACTCATCCATACTAATCATTCGGCAATAAAGTACTTAATGACAAAGAAGGACGCAAAGCCTAGGTTGATCAGATGGGTTCTCATCATTCAAGAATTTGATATAGAAATAATTGACCGGAAGGGGACAGAGAATCAAGTTGTTGAGTCTAGACTGGAAAATCCTGAGGTTGATCGCAATGAGTCTGAAGTGAGTGTCGCATTCCCGAATGAGCAGCTGTTCCATATAGAAGAATTGCCTTGGTATGTAGACATAGTCAATTATTTGGTTTGCGAGCAATTTCCCAAAGATTACACCTACCAGCAACAGAAGAAGCTAAAAAATGAATGCAGACATTATTATTGGGATGAGTCGAATCTGTAAAAAAGAGGTGCAGACCAGATTTTTTGATTATGCGTACCAAATGCTGGTCAACAACGCATATTATCTCAATGGCACGACTCACCATATGGTGGGCACTTTGGAGGGCAGCGCACCGCGGCCAAAGTTTTACAAAGTGGATTTTTTTGGCCTACATTGTTCAAGGATGCGGTTGACTATGCAATGAAATGTGATCGGTGTGAGCGCACAGGTAACATTTCATGGAAACATGCAATGCCAATGAACACTATCTTGGAGCTTGAATTATTCGACGTATGGGGGATTGATTTCATGGGACCATTCCCTCCTTCGAATGGTAAACATTACATTTTATTAGTCATCGATTATGTCTCCAAGTGGGTAGAGGCAATAGCATGCACCACAAATGATGTGGCAGTAGTCTCCTAGTTCTTGAAGAAACAGATTTTCACTCGTTTTGGCACTCCTCATACCATCATAAGTGATAAAGGGTCCCACTTTGTCAATTGTAATATCAAGGAGCTACTGCGTAAATACAACATTCTCTACAAAGTGGTCACTGCATACCATCTGCAGACGAATGGTCAGGAAGAAGTGTCCAATCGAGAAATTAAGTTGATACTTGAGAAGGTAGTAAGGCCTTCATGAACAGATTGGGCAACAAAGCTTGACGATGCGTTATGGGCATATCGAACTGCATTTAAAACACCCATAGGTATGTCCCCATATGTGTTGGTATTTGGTAAAGTGTGTCATTTGCCTTCGGAGTTGGAGTATAAGGCACTGTGGGCGGTAAAGAAGCTGAATTTTGATTTGAAGAAAGCAGGAGAAGCACGAAAAATATAACTGGTCGAGCTAGAAGAATGGAGGATCAACGCATATGAAAATGCGAAGATTTAAAAGAGTGTACCAAGTGCTGGCATGACAAACGCATATGCGGTAAAAACCTCCAAGTCGGGCAAAAGGTCTTACTCTTCAACTCACGTCTGCAGCTCTTCCCGGGAAAACTAAAATCATGCTGGTCCAGACCCTTCGTCATTAAAGAAATACTCCCACATGGTGCGGTGGAGTTGAGCACTGAGGATAGAAGTCAGATATTTAAGGTTAATGGACAACGAGTCAAGGCATATTGCAAAGGTGATTTCCAACCAGAAAAGGCCTCTGCAAAGCTGAGAAACCCGGAATATCATTTGTTTGATTCTTGAACTCTCATTCCTTCGTTACTTCTATCATCATTTATCTATCTGCATTTTACTTATTACTATTTTTTTTTTAAAAAAACTTGTTGTTTTGTTTAAAATCATTTGACTCTCTCTTTGTTTATTTACAACGATTAAGGTACAGGATTGCGAAGATGTTACATGAAGCAGTAAATTATCTCACTCTATCACCGCAATCCAAAGAAGAGAGATCACCACAAAGATGGATGCGTCAATACACAATGTGGGTGACAGTGCAAATTTGGGGGTGTACTCTTCCTTATCTTTATTTCAAATTTTGCGATATCACATCGCATGTTAGTTTTAAAAGCTTTATCACCGCATCCTCTTTGACTACCGCAATCATTTGATGTAGATAACTTTAGTAGGTTACCGCATGCTGTTTCTTTGCCAAGTATGATTTCAATGATGAAAAATATGCTTCTATTTCTTTCGTATATGCTAGAGTCAACTTAGTCTTAAGATAGTCACCTCATAAAGTATTTCTAGAAGTTAGGGGTTTGCTAGCTTTCTTTCAAACTCTTTTTACGAAGCATTCTAAGAAAATCGCATGACTTATTTTAATCTTTTTGCCGCATTTTAAATTTGGGGGTGAGGTATTTATTTTCGACCTTGCTATTTTTTTTAAAAAAAATTTTTTTTTTTTTAACAACTTCACTATCAACGCAATGGGAAACCTATGTTGATAAGAGTTAAGTTGTAAAAGGCACTTACCCGTAGTTGGATGTCCGCATGACACACGTGGGGGCAAGCCAAAACGAAACTAAGTCACCAGGATCAACGCATAAATAAATGACCGCAACTCCGCTGCCAAGTAGGTATGAGTTTAGTCTGAAAAAGAGTGCATTGCTTGTAGTTGGATGTCTGCATGACACTCATGGGGGCAAGCCAAAACAAAGGCAAGGCACTTGGATCAGCGCAAGGTCAGAAAAAAATAACAATGACAAGAAATATGCAAGGATAAAATCATTTGACACCTTGGTGAAAAAATTTTCTTTTTGAAATAAATCATGCAATGTTCTGGAAGTTGGTAAAGTCTTTTTGAAGGTTAAGCTTGCGGTCCCTAGGTCTTTGAAATATTTTGAGAGGAGACTTGAACAAGACTTAAGGAAACTTTGGTATATAGGATTTGAACGAGGTATCCTTGAGAAATCTAGGAAAAGAACATTGCGGTTGACTTGCTAAAGGAATCTTTAGCTTATGCTTGAGGACAAGCATTGTTTAAATTTGGGGGTGTGATAACGCGCAGAAATGCACGTTATCATAATGCTAAGTTCTTAAACAATGTTGGATTGCATTGATAAAACATGTTAAATTACATCCATCAAGCATCAATTTCATAATATTACGGTCGCATCCGTTCATCGCATAGGAACAGTTGATTTTAGTGTTTTTATGCAGAATATGCGTTGACGCAATGCAAGAATTATGATCATAGAAATCATATGGTCAAGCGAAACATCACCACAAGGCTTTGCGGTGATCGTGTTCGCAAACATTCACCCGAGAAGGATCGCCGTAAGTTGGTTAGCGCAACATGGTGGACGCATCTTGGTGAAAGGCTAATTAATCACGATGGGACAGAAAGCTGATGACAGTCGAATCCGAATTAAGTTGACAGCCGATAACGATCACAAGTACATTCAGCTTTTCGGTGGCAAATATTCGGTGCATCAGTCAGGAATAAAATCCGTCTCATCTGTACAATCATGAGAGAGAAGCCGCCGTTCACCTTGGATGTTCTATAAATACCAGAGGCATCCTTTAGAAAAGGGTTCACTAGTTCACTATTCTTTGCTCCACAAGTTTGCACGCCCTTGTTCATAGTTTTCTTTCATTTTAAGGCGGACGCGAGAGAGAAGGTTGTGCCGATAGATCGTTCCGGTGAGCTTGGGAGAGCGCCAGAAGCTTCAAGGACAGAGAGGGGGCTGACACCTGCAGAAGCGGGAACATCTTTAAAACCAAATAGAGATTACAGTGTAAAAGCTTCAAGGAATTGCTACCAGGCTCTCTACCTTTAACGTCCATTGTCATTTTGTACTCCACTCATTTATTGAAATGGAATATATTTCTCTATATCTTTTCACTCTCTGTTATTTACGCATGAGTAGCTAAATTAGTTGAATGGGTTGAGAAGCATTTAGCTAGCACAACTAGAGAATCTTCATGCGATAATCTTGTATTATGTATGCTTCATTCGTCCATTAGAGATACTCGGGAGGGTAGTCTAAGGACAGGATCTAGACTTGGGAAGATCAGGTTAGAATCTAGGCTCAGGAGAGTCAGATTAGAACGCATAATTAAGAGATAGGAGCTTAGGAATGAGCATTATTTGTTATCAATGCATCGCATGCATCTTAGAGATAAGATATCATTGTATGCGGTCACCTTGTTTTTATGCATCTTGCGTCATTGCATAGGACAAGAGTAGAGACTTAGGGATAAGCTCTATGGACATTTTTGCATTCAACACATGCGTCCTAAACTTAGGAGCATTGCATTTGCGTTGGAAAATAACTTGCTGTGCATGGTGGTAGCATGATCGCATAGTCTGACGCGTTCCAAAGTAACGCTAGCTAAAGATCTTCTCAACCCGTTCATCGCATACTCAGTGCATCTATCACACAACTGACTTTTCTCAAATTCGTCGCATTTTGTTTATTTTCTCATTAACGCAGTCAACAATAAACCAACAATTTATTTATTTGGTTACCGCAAAATTTTCCTAAAAATTACCAATGCAACCTGTTTTCACAAGTCCCTGTGTTTGACCCTGGACTTACCAGGAAACTCAGTGGAATTTACACTTGGATTCTGCTGAGGAAACTTGAGTGCACAACGCAATTTCATTAACGCATACCATCCTCATTTCCACTTCATAAAATCAAGCATCAAAACTCAGTGGGGTTTACACTTGGATTTCACTGAGAAAACTTGAGTGTTCAA